>NC_026002.2:1101818-1125872 GCF_000442705.2 Elaeis guineensis
TGCTGTACCATGGTACTTCAAACCAGAGATCGAGTCAAAATAAATTTCTGATTAAATCCTAATCATAAATCCACATTTTGAAAAGCATTGAGTTGAACTCAGAATTATGGAAGTGGTTTATCCAATCATATCTTATTATCATATGAACCTTTCTCTCATAAAAATAAGGTCAGCTGTAGAGTAATACTCTAAACCAAAAAGCTCAAACAAGGATTGGACAGATCTTTACGAATAGCTATCAACTTTTAGGAATTGGTTTTAAAGTCTTGGCCAAGGAACTTATGGCAAGAGAAAATATTTACATGCGAGAGGCCATGAACAGAATGGATATGCTTGCAATTAACATGTCACCCAAGTGTTTGCAACTTGGCATGCACTTGCTATTCAAGGGCACAAATGGAATGCAAAAACAAAGCACACATCATGAAGAAAGTTTATGCCCTAGTTATTAATTACTAAAAATATTTACTCAAAAAAAAAGTATCTTCATTGCAAAAGTTTTGGTGATGTTTGCCTTCAAGAAAAAACAAATAGGAATACAATGTAGGCTATATCTTTGGTCACAATCTAAAGAACAATCAGCATCATGTACACAAGTTAACCAACTTTGGCATGACACATAATTTTGGGTGGTAATGTCCTCATACTACCATTATTCATAAGAAGTATTAAAATACCAAGTTTTAGAGAACCGATGAGCGAACTTTGAAAGAAGAAAAATGTAATATGAGCGAATGATCAAATTTTGTATATTGTTACTATAAATTAAAAGAGCGTTATCTAGTGTCTCGATTATAAAATGCATAAAACAGAAAACTCTCTCAAATGTACCACTATGTCACCATTGCGCAGGGAGTAGCATTTGACAGTGTCTCGAGCCAGTCCACCAGATGCATTACCATCAAAATTTCCCTTGTCAACAACTGCATTAAGAAGGCTCACTGACATTTTCAATGATCCTCCAATTGATTGGAAACTTCCCCCTGCCATCCCAGAATTCACTGAAGATTGTTCTGCTACATTTCTCTTAGACCAAAGTGGTTCATCCAACTGGGCAATTCTAACAAAGAAATTTGAATTTCTAAATCTTTCCAACAAATTTTCAGTCTGTTGCTTATGATCTTCCATCATAAGGAGAGATTTGGTTGCAGAGATAACTCGTCTAGGAGTCATCTCGTTTCCAGCTGATATAGTTTCTCCATTGTCTTTTATACTTTGATGAGCAGTTTCTTCACATGTGCCATTCGCATCCCCCTCCCCACTGGCAGAACTGGATTTAATTCCTAAAATTTCAGTTTTTTGGTTTCCATTCTGACTAGATTTACCATTTTTAGACATCACTGCTGCAACTCTAAATGGAGTAATGATTTCTGAGTCCTGCTTTGCTGCTGACAAGCATACCAGGATATGAATCTGTTCACCTGGGATGGAAACAGATCAGATCCCAACAAAAAAAGTCTTTTGCATGTAATGAATTAGCTGAACAAGAATATTCTGGAAAATCTACTTACCAGGAAAAATGAAAGAACGATCTAACAAGCGCAACTGTAGTATATCAGGTGCATCACTCCAATTGTCTGGAAGTTCCTCTGTAAGTCTAAAGTCAATAACTATGGAATAAATGTAAGAACAATCTTTTACTTTAACAAAAGTATGGATAATATCACATAATCCGTAGTAACCTGAGCTGTACAAAACTGAAAGAAGTTTTAATTTGTAACAGGCAAGATGTAAAACTGTTCGAGTCAAAATGATCAACTTGAGTAGAGGGAATGTGTGTGCATAAAAAACAAAAATTAATAAGGATCTAGTACCATTATGTAGCAAACAATATCCATGAAAGTTCAAAATCAATCCATAGCCTCTATCAATGCTTGTGTAGGTTTCATTCATGGGCCTCAACAGATGTCTGAAAGAAAATCATCTATTTTTATTTGAAAACTCCTGACCAGCAATTTCCACTACTTGCTTAAGTAAATGAATGCCACAAGATCAAACACGAGTCTCAGCATGGTTAGACAACCATACTGGATCCTACTTGAATGGAGCAGGGCCTATGAAGGAAGCAGAAGGGCTCAAAAATGAAGGATACGGTTTAACATATGGAGCAAAAGGATTCATCAAGCTACACCAAATAAGATAAGAAAAGATAGTATAGTAGGGCCTCTTAAGCAATCAAGAACAAACAGTATAAACTACCATGAAGATTCTTGGTTATTTTGTTTTATGGGTATAGGATTCATCAGCTATCTCGCAACAATCTCAATTTGCATGATACCTAGAAGCAGACTAACAAAGCAGGATTTCTTCACGGTCGGGATATTAAAATAAAAGAAACATACAAAGCACATCTGTTTGTTACCGCCAGATATACTCCCGCGGGTCCTAGCTGATTTAGGGGGAACACATCACTCATGAAGAGTGTGGGCTGCCCCCATGTCCCCAAGGCAATAAATATCAGTATTGTTAAAATATAATAAAATCCAATGGTCATAATAGGGAAAATGGAGCGAAAAGAAAAAAAAGAGTTAAGATCCTCAAACTTGACAAAAGTCATACCTATAAATTAAAATGTCTATACAAAATGGCATTTCTCCGTTAAAATTCATCAATTCCTTTAATAGTTTGGAATTTTTAATTGCACTTAACCTATAATAGGATAGCCTCTTTTCCAACTGCAAGGGCTCAAGTGTGTTTTGAAATTCTCTTCTTTTCATCCACATGATTTGCACTTTTAAGAATGTTATATAACAAACAATTTTTTGGTGTGAAGTTCCAACTAAATTCAAGATCTATTGACTAACTTAAACCAGCTCAGCTTTAGAGCAAGCTAAAGCCTAAATCGATTATTGGGAAAGGGCATAGTGTTTGTACGCAACTACAATTTCTCCCAAACCGACATTGAGAAAGAAAATAGCAAGAACTGTATGACACACTTATCTATTTATGGCGAAGCTTGTGCACGTTAAGGGTGTGTTGATGCTGCTTAGAAAAAAGCACTTTGTAACTTCTAAAGCAAAAAAAAGTTTGCTCGAACAGTATCATTGCTTGACACTTGGGCAAGAGGGTGAGTGCTTGATTTTTTCCGGCTGCAATCAGTCCTTTGGAGTGGGGTGGGTAGGTGGGATTAGCTCCTCCTAATCTTTTCTTTAAAAAAAAAAAAAAAATCTTTTAAAGAAAAAAAGAAGGAAAACATTTCTTAAAAAAGTATTTGGTAATGGTACCTTAAAAATGCTTCTACAAAACGAAAAAGTCCAAAAAAGGTGTCAAAAAAATGCTTTTATGAAAAGCTAGAAAACCTAGTTCTTGCTTCTTTTTTTGAAAATAGAAGTGACACCAAACACGACCTAAGCAAAGTTGCCCCAACTAAGACCTTTCACTAGAAAACAACTTCAATGGACAATGGGAGCTCCAAAAAACATCTGATCTACAAATCTGCACTCTGATATCAAATCTAATTACTCCTTTGATAAAGAAGAACTTAATGAACCAACTTCAACTTGGCCTACCTCAAGAAATCCATCCTAGGAGGAAGTTGGCATCCGTGTCAATTCCCAAATTTCTCCATGTCTTGTGTTTCTCCTTAGGCACAAGCACTACAAAACTCCCTCAGCACAGAAAAAGGTAATCACATACTAATAAAGTACATCTTTTAGATGCAAGAAAAATAAGCCTCAGCAGAGCAACCTACGAAGCAATACAGACATCCATTAAAATTCTGACTCCATTCTCCCGCTGTTACTTAAGCCAATTCTAACTTTGTAAAATCAAGGCTTTCCATTGGCAAATTTAAAGCTCCCACTCCCCCTCCCCACTCCCAACCCCAAAAAATAACCTTGATTTTGCAGCTTTGGAAACTCTCCCTCCTCCAGATCATTCAAATTCTATAAACATTTTCCAAGCAATCCAAAGTTGAAGTACAAGTGCCTGATTTAAAGAGGAAAGAGCATTTTACGGACAACCTCGATACCATCAACAAACGAAATATTACTTGATAGATGCTACAGTATCAGACACATGACCAGTTAAAGGGGAAATAGTAATTGGTGAATATTTGTAATCCCATCAAACAATCAAGTAGTATTTGATTAACAGTTTTTATCCCATCAAGATATGAAATATCACGCAACAAGTGGGTGAGCCCTTTAAGAAATATATCAAGGACAGCTATCATTCCATCATCTAACAAAGTGACAGTCTATGAAATGCAAAGAAGTGATAGTTGTGATTCAAGAGAAAAAGGTATTTGATGGATGGTCCAGTCATTGGGAGAAGTGTCAAATATCCGACCTGGAATTTTTGCCTTGACAAACTTTTTGAAAGTGTACTAGTAGAGAGTCTCCCACAATTGATGTACATATCTTTAGAGACTAGGGAGTCAGCAGTAGTTTGGGAGGGTCTCATGATCTTGTATCATCATCCCTGGTTTTCTTTGGTACAGTCGGAAACAGAAAACTGTTTTTTCAATATTTGTTATCAGTGGATGATCGCTGCTAACTTTTTGTTTTTTTGTTGTGGATGCTTGCTGCTTTAAAGTTGGAAATACTTGAATCTTAAATCTCAACTCTCGTTCAAGAATTCCATTGCAAAATTCATTTCTTTATTCATCAATTTCTTGTTGAATAGCTTTTTATATATTTTCTTCTCATCCAAATATAATATTTTATTAATAAAAGTTGATATTACTATTAAGAAAAATTTAATATTTACCATTCAAGTAATTGGAAGGAACCAGTTGTTCGAAATGATAGACAAGTGCTTCAATGCACCGCAAAAGAACTAGCAATTGTTTATACACAATTTCTACACCACTTAGAAAGCAAATAGGCAGAATCATCCCTCAGTAAAGATTCCACCAAAGGTGTCCTTCAGCTTTTAAAGGGAAAGGAAGAATACTGATCATTTTATCATTATTATCATCCAATCCACATACAACTATACCTTGACAGGGGTCCTAGGAAGGAATTAATAGACATTTTATGACCGGCCATAAGTTCTCAACTAATCGTCACCTTCCAAAATCCTAGCCAAGAACAGTTTGGACAAGAGACAGAGGTGGAATAGAACCTACTTGGGCAGTTGGTTAGTTCAAAGAGATACCTCATCATTAATATTGCTAAGCTCATGTAACCAGACAACAACACTCCAAAAGTCCCTGTTAGACTTGGAAAGAGAATAGAGAAAGTGCAAAGAAGATGAGGTTTCATAATACAAAAAATCATTCATTTCTAAGGTACAACCCACAAGCCAATTGTAGCCATCTTCCGCTCAACCTCCCTCTCTTAATGATTCCTCTCCTTTCCAGGGAAAATACAGATACCTAAGATTAAAGTTATTATTCGTGACAAATATTATTAGACATATAATTTCCCATACTTCTGAAACTTAAATTTGAATCTTTAGGACAAGAAATTATGACCAATTATAGCATTCTTTTTGATAATAGTAACATACACCAACAGGCAACAACTAAGTAAAAAGTTATATTTTAGTAAGTTACATAGGAAATATTCTGATATCATGTTAGAAAATTTCTGCCAATACTAGTATATTTTAGTAAAATGAACCAGGATATGATAGAAAAAAATCGCATTGAGAACAAAGTAGCAAAAAGATGATAACACTTTCTTTATTTCTTTAAAAAAAATAGAACTTCATAGCACCATATTCACTTTCAGTATTTATTTTGCCTTTAACACATAGTATAAAACTATATATGTACATATACGTGTCCCTATGTGTGCTATATATACATTAATACATAAATGTACATATGTGTGTGTGTGTTCATATATATATATATGAATGTGCGTGCGTGCGTGCGTGTATACATGAATGTTTTTATATTGTTTCTCCTACTAAAAACCAAGAAATGGGAAATTTCATGGCTCCATTTCACATTCCAAATCTTGTTAATTATCTTTGTCCACTCTTATTTTTAAGAATTTGAGCAAAATGGAGGGCCAATGTAATTGAGAAAAGAAAGAGGAGAATTTTCCACATATCTGAATTAAAAATTGGTAATTTCATATTTAAAACTTTATTTAGTGCAAGTAAAAAAGAAAAGATCGTACTTGCTGCTAAGTTTTCCTAGATGAATGACCATGCTTTTTGGCAGAGAATCATTTTAAAACACTATACATAGATATATCAGAATAGTATAAACTTGTGGTGATTCTAAAAACAAACAGTTACAAGTGTATGCATTTGTATATGTCTAGAGTTCTTCTAGCGACATGCATACACACAGTTTAAAACACGCTCAATGGACATAAGAAGAATATTCTAAACCAACCTCTTTATACATTTAAAATGATCTGATGAACCACTCATAACTCCCAATATTTTCCACCAAGTAAAATAGATATCAATGATATGGATTGGAGAGTGAAAAAAACTGATAAATGAGATGTATGTGGGAGTTCAAGATATAATTTACTATTGAAATTTACATAGTTCAAGAACCTACCAAAGCCATGCTTATAGAATCTGGAAGTTTTATATTTAGGAAATCTCAGTTCTCAGTACCATGGAGAAGTGTTACTCAGCCTGAGGTAGCAAATTCCTATCACAGTGAACAAGCATTTACAAAGATTCACAAGTAACATTATGTCGATGATCAATTTAACCATGAAACTAGCCTTCATAATCATCAACAATGGCAAATCGAGTCTCTTTGTAATCCAAGTTGTACTTGTTAGTGATAGATTAAGTTTATCTATCTATCAATCATAAGCTTGTCAAAAAATGAATTAAAATGTTTGAGAGAACATACTGCATGGAATTGTGATCCATCCTTCATCTTCTGTAACATCAGCGAGGTTTCCACAAGCAAATTGGTTTTCTAAACCTTGTGTTTCCCCACCTCCATCGCCAACTCCATCACCATCTTTGCCATCATCTTCTTTTGTGCGAGTTCGGAAATGGATCTTCAGCAATGAGACCCTCCAAAGTAGTAGCTTGCTTCTGTGTCAGTGGCACATCTTTCTGCTGTTCAGCTTCAGGAAAACTATGTAGATCTGAAGCTACAGGATGGGCAGTTCTCAATAGAAAATTCATAATTCCGCCCAAAATACCTGCAAAGTCATTAAGGAAAATTTCAGATCCCGTCCAGGAAGAGAATATAAGTCTTTTCCTTAAAATTTAGAAGATTGAATTAGGAATATCTTAAAATTCATTGCACGGGATGGAATACAGCTTACAAGATTTTATCAGGGGCCAGCACACCCCTAGAAACAAATTTAAGATAAGTCAAAACATAGAAAAAGAAAGCACATATGAATGAATATAGGGAACAAAATATTAGGAAGATGGAAATTGATATAAGATCCCCTTCAAAACATGGCTAAATGATGCCACAGTCATATGACTTAGGAGATACAATACTAATGAAAATAGAAATATACATTTTGGCCCTATTAAACACGATAGCCAAAGGATACCAGAACACAAGCATTTTTTATCATGGAGATATTTTTACAGAAGCATGGTAAGATGGGTCAAAACACCTACAACAGACTGCAGTCAGATGGATGACTAGATGATTATAGAGTGTTTTGTGGCAGATTTATGCTTGGTTCACAAAAGGAAGATTTTGGAAGATCACAAAAGGGCCCTAAAGAGTGCTTATTTCAAAACATCTGAAACCAAGAAAGTGCAAACATGCAAGAGTATTTGTGGAAGTTAAGTTGATGATGGTAAAATTAGAAACAACAAGGTGCTTCTATATCAGGAGCATTGAAGTTGCTATAGGTGAGGAAAAGATAATGAAAAACTGGACGAAGGAGTATGGGTATGTGCAACTAACATCTCAGTGGGCCCAATAATTTGAAGAGCTCGTAACACCTAGGGCTGGGACAAGGACGAAAAGATTGAAAAAAATGAAAGGAAGTTATAAACAAAATCTGGAGAAGCTTGTGATAAAAATTGATGTGGTCCTGCATACAAATGATGTGCAAAAATGGGTTTGTAAAGCAAATCTCAGTTAGTCAAAAAAAAGAATAACAGGGTTTATTGTTATATATTCAATCCATGCAGAACACAGACACAGCATGAAGCAATATATGCTCCCTACAACACAATTACATGAATAATACACACGCATTTAACTATACTAACTACAAACACTAACTACAATAATGAGATGATAAAAAAAAAGATTACCGGTGCTAGTAGCATTAGCAGTGAATTTCATTAAAGAATGAGATGTTACATACACTACTGCTGCTAGGGAGGAAATTGGGATCTGTAAGTCATCAAATACATGATCATACATTGTTTGGTCAATAAAAGATAAAAGGATATTCTTACTTCTTAAAACTTCAATGTGCAATGAGGATTGCTCGTTTCTGAGTCAGCAGGTGACAGGACTTAGCAAAGTATGATAGAAACAATCTTAACTAGAAGGACATACTAACACTACCAATAGTAACCTCGGAGCACCGCTCACATTCAATATTCTAAATCCAGATCCATCGAATGTCGAGATAACAGTGTTTATGAGTCATACTGAACGGTAGTAGTCGCATAGCTCCATCTCAAGTGTTCCACGTCTTGTCAAATGCAACACTTCCATCACAACTAAACCCCAATTTAACTCTTCCAAACCATCAACAGAACACAACTAATCAGAGAACCAGGGTTTATACCACGACACCATGAACCTAAACGCAGACACAGCCCACAGGCCTCTCCACACTCGACCCAAAATAATACAGATGGCAAATTAGTCACGAACAAACATTTGTCAAATGGCACAGTAAAACCACATCAAAACCGAACTACATGAATGAAAAAGAAGATAAGCATTCATCAAAAATGAAGAAAATGACAAAACTCAAAAATTCCCAAAAACACACAATCAAAAAAAAAAAAGAAAAACAGCGCAGTAAATATCATAGAATCCAGATCGATCCACTCTCCATCAAGCAAGAAGCAACAGAGATCAACGACATTAGGGTTTCTAGATGATATAGGGTTTTATATACCGATGATTCAGGAAACAACTTCGAGATTCTGGTCTTTGCAGCAGCGATCGGAAAAGGAGCTAGGGTTTGGGGCAGAGAAAATGAAGAAAATGGGATCGGAGGAAAGGGATCTCACCGGACAAAGAGAACAGGGACGGAGCTCCGCCGGCGGTTGGAGAGGTCTTCGAGTGGACTCCGAAGGAGGCGAACAGAATAAAGAAGATGAAATCGAAATGGAGAGAAGTGAAGGTCGCGGAGAGAGAGGTGAAGGCAACCAACCACCTCCACCGCGCGCACGCCTCGCGCACGTGCCCCCTTGTGGCCTCCCACCGTGGCACTTAGCACGCCACTTATGCTTGCACTTCGGAAAGAGCAAGGTCTATTAAAATTATTCCCCCTCTTCTCTCTCTTGTTATGACCATTTTCTTCTTCTTTTTTTTTTTCTTTTACTTCCTGATGCAACTCAGGTTATAATCTTTTTCTCTCTCTAAAGCACTAAACATGGAGAACTCCACCAATTTGTCACGACTCATTATTTCAACTCTTCATCAATATTCCCTTTTTTTACTGTCACCCTTCTTCTTTCCTATAAAACCTGAAGACTTCGAATCTACTCAAACTTGAGATCTTTAACTCCTCGTTAACTACCTCTACCCCGAGCATCATCATCCCCATCTTGCCGAGTTGATACCATGAGAAATAGATTGAGCTCATCATTAGAGACCTCATGAGAAGGTATCTAAAGGCAAACCAGCATGAATGACGACAAGGTGGCTCATGGTGTATTACTTGAACATATGCTATGTATTGACGAAACAGCAACCAATATATATTGCTTCATTTTGAGGCTTAAATAAGGTATAGTCGATAAATAGTGAGTATATCAATGAATTGTTGGGTATGTTTTGTACCAAGAATGCTTAGATATGAGTTGCTTGGATATATATTATATATTAGAAAAAGGTTATTTAAACTGTATATCGAAGAAAGATGAGGAGCAGGGAATACAAGAGAAGCAGTTATATTTTTCCCAGCCGGCCAACCAATCAATGAATGTCTTATCACAAACTTTTTTCCTTCTCTTTCTTTAGAACTAATCAATGGAATGCAATTGATTTTTCTTATTTAGCTAAACTCTTGTCACTTGCGACTATATTATGGAAGAGAAGAAGGAAGATTGATTTGAAAGGAGAGGTAGAAAGAGAAAAAAAAAGAAGCAAAGAAAAAGTTGGCATCAAGACGGGCATTAGCATGAGAGAGAAAGAGGAGTGCATAGGAAAGTTTTGAAAGGAGGCAAATCCCATCGATATTTTTTTTTTTGTTTGTATTTTTATTTTTTTTCTCCTTCGATCCTATTAGAGGAGATTTTGCAATCAAAATAAATAAATAATAAAATTTAGATATTAATTTTGCAAGAAATGGTAGGATTTTTTTTATAAATAAAATGATCCACATTTAATATTGCTTGGATAATTTGCCTCGATGTATAAGTAAGAAGAAATAGGTAGATCTATGTATATATTATTATATGGTCTAGTAAAATAGTTTAAGTTGTTAATCCCACATCCTCTACTATGAACTCAGCGAACACCCCATGAATTAGCTATATACCCCACTAGCAGCAACCCATCGAGCTTGTTATTTGACAAATTTGGCTTTATTTCTCCAATATTCAAATTCTAGGAAGAAGATATTTGTTTTGAACAATTTGGAGATGTTTTCTTGAGGATGGAGATATAGAAAATGTAGTTGCTTTAATGTCACATAAACTCTCTTATGTTGTGATAACTGAGCAAAACTAATTTATAGAAATTCTAACAAATAGTTTTCTATTTTTTAAAAATAATTATTTTATATTTTTATAAAGAATTTATTCTTTCAACAAGCATAATGTTCGAAATTTCTTCTGACAACAATGCATATTATCATGAGCTTACAACACCTCTAACTAGCTAAACTATAACATCACCTTAGTCAAATCCATGCCTAATATATCAAGATCAAATTCAATCCATATGCAAACCCATGATTTCTGGTCAAAATGAAAAATAGAAAACCCTAAACCCGACTTATCCATGCATCACATTACATCCACAAGAGTGTAGAAGCCATCCTGCCATCCATGATCCTTTGTGTCTTTCATGCCAGTGTATTCAGGTGTGATGAGTGAAAGAAATCTAGCAGCCAAAACATCCTAGCTTGGATCCGTGCTGGTCCATCCCCATTATCCTACGCCTTCCCCCGCTGCCATCTGACAGCCCATATCACCCACCACCCTCCCACTCAAAGCAAAGAAGACCCATTTACTTCCCTTTCACCTCTCCCATTATTCCGGTGACCGTGAATTCTCCATCAAAAAAGACTCCTTACATCAACCTCCATAAACCAATAGCGTCAAATGCACCCACTATCCTTCTTAACCGTCTCAGCTGTTAGCATGCGCCAGCCACGTCATCTAATTTCCCAGTGTTCTTCGAAAAAGAAGGTTGGTTTAGGTTTGTTAGTCAGTTCATGAGGTACAATTATACTCCACCTCATTTGTTTATGTAAGTTATCAATCCATTTACTTACTTATTTTCGCTCAGAAGCCGTGCGAGGGAAACTTTGAGGGGAGGAGACGAGCGCGCGTGGAGTGCAAACCCTAGTTCTTAATCCGGCACGGAGGCGACGAGGCGGCGTGGGAGCGATCGGAGGGAGAGCGAGGTCTGTTGGATCGGATGGCGAGGAGGATGAGCGAGCGAGAGCAGCAACTACACGTCGGAGGACGAGGTACCGAGGACTACCGCGGGGCGATACCACGCCCGCGTCGGCGATTCCTTCAAGCAGGGGCCTACGTCGTCCAGTCCAAGCTCGGCTGGGGCCACTCTCTACCGTCTGCTCGCTGGACACTGTCACTCCGTAAGATCCCTAGAACCCCGATTCTCTCCGTAGAAGCTGAATCCATCGCTTCTTTTCTCGCTGTGTATAGACAGAGTCCTACCAATCCAGTCCTTTTCCCCTAAAGAAAGGAAGAGCACTTTTTGTTTTGAGTTTTTTCTCTAAATCGAAGAAGTATGGCTCTAGACTTGATCTCGTTTCGATATTTGGCTCTTTTGCTGTAAGATGAGGAGGATTGATAAAAGTAGGAAAATCAATTTGCTTCCGAGATCAAAAATGGAAAAATGGCTTAGAAGTTTGATCTTAAACTCATGCTGTTAACTCTTTTTTTTTTTTGCATCTGATACACCGATGAGACCTGATTTTCTCTTTTAATTTGTCTCATTGTTGCCTGAATGGAGGAACTAGCATCAAAATCTGATTTGCTTTGGTGTTATAGCGGTATGTGCACTGAAGGTGCAGAAAAGTGCGCACACTACACAGAGGCAGCAATGATGAGATAAAGATCTTGAAGCAGATTGCTGAGGGGACTCGGATGACAAGCGATGTGTTGTGAAGCTGCTCGATCACTTCAAGCATTCAGGACCTAATGGACACATGTGTGCATGGTGTTTGAGTTCTCGGGGACAACCTTCTCACTCTCATTAAGTACACTGACTACCGGGTGTTCCCTTTCCATGGTGAAAGAGATCTGCCGCATATTCTTGTAGCTCTTGACTACCTCCACCATGATCTACAGATCATCCACACTGACCTTAGCCTGAGAATGTTCTCCTGTATCCAGCATTGACCCTTCCAGGGACCCCGTCAGTCCGACTCCCCTGTTTTATCCCTCTGTGAAGTCCAATGACCCACCACCCAGTCCCTTGCCCCTGTCAATGGGGACCTTACTCGGAATCAGAAGAAAAAGATGAAGCGGAAAGCAAAGCGAGCGGCTGCCCGACATCAGGGAGTGCCATGGCTTCAGCTACTGTAATGCTAATGGGGTGCAACATTCATCTGCACTGAATGATGATGGTGATGGTGATGTGAAGTGCACAAGGAGCAGTGCATGGCATAGGAGAGGAAGCAGGAAACGAGGAAGAGGTTGGTGATGGAGGCTGACTTACAGTGCAAGCTGGTGGACTTTGGGAACGCTTGTTGGACATACAAGCAGTTCACAAGTGATATACAGACAAGGCAGTATCGTTGCCCTGAGGTGCTTCTTGGGTCCAAGTATTCAACACCTGCTGATATGTGGTCATTTGCCTGCATTTGCTTTGAGCTTGCAACAGGGATGTGCTTTTTGATCCACATAGTGGGGACAATTTTGATCGGGATGAGGTAAAAGACATGAGACTGGTACCTTTGATTTATAATTTTTTCCTTATTTATTAACTTTTTGGTTATCAGCGGTGTTAAATTATATCCAAAACTTATAAAGTTTGATGGTGCTTGAATAATGCTACCCAGAAAAGCTCGCCTGTCAGTGCTAATTCCTTAATACCTTTGCCTGTATTCACAGCTGAGATAAATCTTTCTTAAACCTAATGGCATAACATGTCCAGAAATAATTTATCCATTCAGGTTACACCATTTTGTCTGCTATAAGATACATTACACAGCACATGCAAGCAAACTGGAATTAACCTGGTAACTCATCTTTCTGTGCTTAGAGTCACTTTTGTTGTAGGCAGTGATGGCAGTAAGGTGATACTTTTAAGTTATGGTAATGAACTTTCTACTAGGCTTTATCTGCCATTTAGAATGTGACACATGCACATTTTTTGTAGGAGCAGCCACATCACATACATGTTGTCATATGGTGACAAGGGAACACAGGTTCAGGTTCAAAGGCTAAATTTTGTCCACCTATAATTTCACTATGACCTTTTTTTACATGAATAATCGCTCCATTATTCTTGCCAATCATGTAATATACCTTTATTTTCATACACTCTCTAGAATATCTAGTTTATTTTTTAGAACATATATAAATCTAAGATATCTTTGAAAAGGTTTCTGCTATAAGTTGCATTTCTGATATCATCAAGCAGAGGAAAGGTCATCTTACGGAAACCCATCATTAGTTCAGAATATGTTATAATTCAGTCTCTAGAGTGTAAATTCGGTGAAATTTTACTCTCACTCTTTTTACTTTCTGGGCAAACTTCTTTGGGAAATGAAATTTTCTCTCATTTCATCAGAACAAGCCTCTCTTCTGTCAAATTGGGAACATCTGAGAAACCTATGTACTTGACATTTCACATGGAATGAGCTAATGAAGTAGATGGTCTATCAAATAATACTTGTTTATTCGTGAACTGGATTTCATATTGAATATCGTGAAGTCTAGTTTATCAAACAAATGATATGCCTTTTTAGCTCAAGATGGAAACTTAAAAGCCTCATCTGTTACTAATTTTTCTAATGTAGTTTCAATTCACATTTCTGGCATCGTGTGCTTATTTCAGTGGTCTAGTATTTCAATAATTTGGACCTCTTTTATTTTTCAATTGCTTCTTTGCTTGTTTTTCATCTAACAACTTTTCATGCGAGTAGGTATCTTGTTTTCATCCCAGCTGCATTATGATACAAATAATTGATTTTGCAGGATTTGAGATCTGAACCTATCTTTTGCCTTGATATGCTTCACCATCTTGTAAAACTGGAAGTGTGTGAATCTCATTGTAATTTCTGCCAAAGGCTAATAGATGGAAGATTATTTTCTTCTCTCCCAATTGGTGGTAGCCTTCCAGTTCTCCCTTTTTCTATTACTTGAATCCTCCTAGGCATATATAATAATAATAATAATATCTTCTCAAATAGGATCTATTTCCATTATTTTCATGACATTGACTAGTGTTAGATTCTCAAAAAACTACCATGTGAAAATGCTCCTTTACGTCAATTCTTTTTAAATCTAATTCTCGAAATATTTCTCAAGGAAGGTTTAAATAATTTGACATTATGTCTTCAAACAGAAAATGTCTATCTATATTTGAAATTTCCTTTTTCTCTCCGTAATTTAAATCTTTCATTGTAATAGCTGTCTTCTATCATGATCAGCCTCTTAATTTCTATTCTTTTCTTGTTGAGGATGTTTTTCCTTCTAATTCCTTTCTGCCTCTTGTGTCTACCATACCTTGCTAAGTTTCTGTTTCCTTGTCTGGAGGAATTCTGTTGGGGTTTCTATAGTTGCCAATGAGTGATTATCTCTTGTACAAACATTCTTTCGTAACATCATATACTATTTTTTTTCCCTCCTTTTTCTTTTTTTCCTAAGTTAACTTCATTAGAATTGACATATTAAACTGAAAGATCTAGCAACCAATAAGTCGAGGCATATAGACTTGGTTAGCATCAATGGTCCATAACGGAGCAATTGTATGTCCCTACATCTTCCCTTCCCAACTTCTCTCTCCATTTTTCCTTTACAGAAACTATAGAGAAAGTTGATCAAGAGAGAGGCAATGTAATTTAATGACAAGCAGGCTGCACTGGTTAAAAAACTTCTCAGTAATAATGGTTCTCATTTCTTTATACCAACTACCAGTAGCCTCTTGCCAATTGTTTCCATGTTATGGAATCACCTCAAAGCAACTCTGAGCTAGCAGATAGTTATACATAACCTTTATGAATCATTAAATACTGCAAAGATAATTGTAGAAAAAGTAATGCGAATTATAGTTAGACCTAGCATTAGCCCCTCTATATAAGGTTTTCATTTCTAGCTCAGCTTTTTTAACTTTGAATAATTCAGATAATTAACATGTCTTAGGACTGCCCTAGGAGTAGCTGTTGATATCCCCTGTTATGGAGAGTTGTAATAACAAGATGTATAGACCAATTGATTTCATGTATGTTCTGGTGGTTAAAAAGTGAAATTATGTATTTATTTGAAGGAGGATGACAATCTTGTTTAATGCTTATGCTTATTTTGAAAGCGTGCAACCTTGATTGTGTGTTTACAGTCAGGGACTTTCAAGTTTAAAATTTGAACATGTAATATGCTCCAGATAGCTTCAGAAAAGAATCCTAGTTAATCATAAGACTGATAAATGGCACATTCCTCATTCGTGTTGAGAACCATAACATGTACACATCATTTTTGAAGGAGAAATGGATTAAAATTTCAGGTTATGTTGATTTTTCAAGACCTACAAACGTTTTCACCTCAATCATTAGGTGATGCTTTTGTTCATGTTAACATTGGGTAGTTATCAGTTTAGGGCATCAAGAGAAAAAGAGCTTTCAGTAATAATTCTAGGAGTAAAGAGTAGGAACAAGCCGTACATTGTGTCAATAATAAATCTCTAAACACATCATTTCTCCCTTAGAGGTCTCATCTTATAGTTTAACAAGGCTAAGTTAAGTTGTCTCCAGCATATGAGTCCCAGTGTTACCTAGACACTTGGCATGGGTGTCAAGTCGTCAAGTGTCCTCAAGTGTTGAACACAACAACCTCCAAAAATCTAGGCATGGGGACATGGCATGGATATACATATAACATTATATGTATAGAGAGTGAGTGCATATCTGTTAGCATATGTATGTATGTATGTATGTAGTGCGTTTGTGTCTTTTGATGCTTATTCCCAAAAAAGAGATATTTGGAATTATTGATGCTAACTACTTATGGAAGCAAACTAACAATTAATTTAGTGGAATGGCCATGTTGTTTAATTTATTTTCCATTTTGGTTCAAGATATTTTGAGATAGTGAAAATGATAACTAACCATGATATGTTTATATTAAAAACATAATATAATTTGCTTAAAGTGTTCATATAACTAAGATAACTATTATTATAAAACAATGAAGAGACTTTGCTTGAAGTGTTTACAAAAGAATTAAGGACTTTTCATTTTAGGTATCAAGAAAAACTTAAGGACACTTTACTCAAAGTGTCCAACAATTAAAACTAAGAGTCTCGGCATGGCACTCCAAAAAATGCAAGCATCGGACACTCATTGCCGATGTCAATAGGACACTTCAAAGTGAAGCATTCAGTCATGTCATGCCGTGTCCAGCTTTGTTCAAGTGTCCAAAGGTGTTGACATTTCCAGATAGCTTAAAAATGGAGTGTCTAGGTAACACAGATGAGACCTTAAGAGTAGACATGCAGCAAACCAACGATGTTTGATGCCTTGTTGGCTTAATTTTGTGTTTTGAATCGTCTGTAAGGATTGTTTGTTTTTTAGAAGTCATAATGTAAGTTATTTATACTTTCATTGTTTTTTTTGCATACCATTCGAAAGCATCATTTTGCTGAACCATATCGAACCGATCGGTTCAGGGCGTATTGAACCGGATGGTTGGTTATCAGTATGGTTCAGTCTGTCGGTTTGAAACAGAGGGAGAGGGAGAGGTTGAAGTTTTCCAACTTCAGCTGGAAATTTTCAAAACAATTTAGGGCTCTTCCCTCTCGCACCCCCTCCTTCCTTCCCTCCCTCTATCTCCTCCTCCTGTTTGGCTCTCCCTTTGTCGGTACACCTTGGAATGGCATAGCATGGATCTGTACCATGCCTAACCGGTTGCTGGCTGGTATGTCCTCCAATAACTTGTTGAACGAACCTTGATGCGGAGCTTTTAAGTTGTGTTGCAAGAATCTTCTCTTATTAAGTCATGTTATGTGCAAGTCAGATTGCTTTCTAACTTCATGTCATATAACTTAAATCACATTAACGAGTCATGGACAAATCAGAGGGAATAAGTGTTACATGATTTTGAATGTAATTTGGTGCAAGACTGTTTGTTGGTTGAGGACAAAGATGTATTTAAAGATTGGTATATGGGTTTGTCTTGTCTTGTATTCAACAAGTATAGAGGTACTTCCTGTTGAAGTGTCCATATGATTGAATGAGTTGTGCAGTGCATAAATGCTACTTGTGTAGCAATCTAGGAGTGCTACATGTAGCCACATGTATAAAGTTAATGAATTTATATATGGAACCTAGCCTGTCCAGTTTAAATTTGTTTATCAAGGTCCAAAATGGGTCTATCCCGCAGGAGTGCTTATTTGTAATTTGAGGTCTTATATACTAAGTTGGAGGTGAAAATATCGTGTCAAGAACCAAATCAAAATTCAGTGATATGAGATGGGTTCTTTCTATTTTCATCTTCAAATAAATGATCTTTCTTCCCACAAATGGTTGGCTTTTGGAAATATTGCTGACCTAAAGTTTTTTCAGAGAATACATGGAATCTAAACATGAATTTATTTTTAGGTGTTAAACGGTTTTACCCCGAATTTTGTCATTTTCTTGAGATAAAAATTTGCAATTATTTTGGTGTGTTAGCAAAAGCATTTCTACAATTTTTACAATAAAAAATTGCCTTTTGGGTCAAAGATGTGTTTGGTAACCTTCAATAAGTACTAACATAAACAGGAGTCAAAAGCTGCCTTAAGAATAGTTGTATTGCACATGCACACGAATTAGGTCACTTAAATTTAATCTGCTTGCGTGGGTTCAATGTAAACTAAACATATTGTCTTATGTGGTGTGTTTTTTTTAAAAAATATTATTATTCCTTAAGTTGATCTCAAGAAAGTTTGATTTATATCTATTAGAATTAGACCTATTCTATTGAAATCAAGGTTTCAAATACTGTTGGTATGGGCCAGTATGAATGTGTCCATACCTTTGGCAAGTTTCCGGCACCGGTGCAGAGTGTGTTGGTAAGGGATGCAATCCTGAATTGTGTGTCATTACTGGGTACGTTTCCATTCCGGCAAAAAAATGGTGTGAGGTCCGGTACTGGTTTTTTAAACCTGGGTTGAGACCAAATAAATTTAAAACAAATGATTTCACATGATGCTTTACCTTAAGCCGGATAAGTGAAAGAGTGCTTCTTTCTAAAGCATTTCAACTGAAGCTCTTCATAAAAGAGCTCTTCTGAAAAAGCAGAAGCAATGCCAAATTGTTCTAAGACTTGACCCAGCTCATACACACACACACATACACACATGCAGACGGTAATGCAAAATAAGCATCATCATTTGCAGATTATTAAATTTAATATCATATGAACAACAATTACAATATCAAAAATTAGCAAGCATGATAAAAGTTGAAAAGGAGCACAAATAGATGAGGTTATGTATGCAGGATCTGAGATCAACAACACTTAATTTATGCAATACTCATTGAACAGGAAATGTTAGCAACATGGAAAGTTCAACATAGAAATCTACATGCCGTATTATCCATAAAATGTTATCCATCCTCCAACCACCACTTTTAGTAACTTGATGGAACTTTATGGACAGGGGACGAATTTATTTTACAGTTTCTATTAATGTTTCTATTCTAGAACTCTTAAGGTTACAAATACATAGCCAGCATAAAATGGTAAAAAAGAAAAAAAAAAAAACTGAAAGAAACTTCAACATATGAACTTATTGGTGGCTTCATATCATGCTTAAAGTGAAGTATTCAAGCTAGTTTAAAATATGTTACTCAGGCCCTCTAGCTATGAATGGAACTTTGCAGGTTGGACAATCATGGTGTGATCCATTTGTCCCTTTACTTGATGTCTATGCTTTAAGTGACTTCTTAGTGACCAGTAGAAGCCTTTTTTATTCGTACTATAGGATCCTCTGTAAGTCTTAGAACCAAAAACTTGTGTCTAAGAATTCTATCACTTGTAGTCACTCAAAGATTCTCTGTTCCCAATCAAGAAGGGATATGCCTTACAGTTTTCATTTGTCTCTGAAATGAATGACAACAGCTTCTGCTGCCTTTAGAGCATGACTAGAACGACAATATATGTAATCATAAACAAAACCACTAGGTAGGAATTTTCAAGTTTCCATAGAATTGAAGGTTTAAAATGCATATCACAAGTTACTCGAGTGCTTCAGGTTCTGTTCTATTAGCAGGCAGCCATAGAGATCAGAAATGATTTCAAGCTATTTTAAGCTTCTGTTATGTTGAATATATATGTTGCAACTGTTAGATTGAACAATTTTTGTTTTCTTCGAGTCGACACACATAAGATAAAAAGAGGCAAAGATTACAGTGGTTAGAATTTGAACCAGCAGGATGCATCTATGCGTAGATCTATTCTCAAAGAAATGATTTAAATTCCCATGGATTGGAACTTGTGATACAAAATACAACAAATGAGAAAAAATCCTAACATTTCCAAGTTTTCCTAAAATCTACCTCTGTACATGTATTTCAATAATGAAGTCAATATGTATCCCAATCCCAAGACATCATCAGAGGCTCTGAGCAGGTTTTTGTAGTGAGAGTTCTTGGGTTGATGGGATCCAAGGAAGCATGAGGGTATTTAAGTGAGGTAGGGCTGTATGAGTCATCACCATTCTTGAAGGATATTTAGGGAAATGAGATTGTTGGAGGGGAGAGATGGAGTCGGAGAGAGGGTATGGGAATTGGTGTTTATAAGTGAAAAAGGATGGCCCTGCCACTTTTTTCATTTTACCCTTTCAAAAGAGTCACTAAAAGAAGACACGAAAGATGAAAGCAAAGTTATTAGCTGCCTGCTTTATGCTAGTTTCTTTCCTGGCAGCTTGGTGGTAAGGATGAAAGACGTAACAATTTTGTGTTTGTGTGTTTAATTTTTGAAATTTTATTTTGGAGGTAAGATATTTTGCAAGCATTTAGTTTTTGTGGTTATCTGAAAGGATAGATCCCCTTTTCTCCTGTTACTCATATAGTTTATTTTTCATGAAATGCTTGTAAAAGGGCATCCTGGTGGATGAGGCTCCCGCTAATATGGTGTCTGGGGAGGGTTAGATATATTCAGCCTTCCCCCCACGTACACTATTTCTGTGAGTGTCATAGAAGACATATTTATATGTTGAAAAAAAAATACACTTAATTGTGTATTGGTGCAAAGTGCTCTTTATAGCCAATTTTTTAGAAGAACCTGTGTTGTATATTGCAATGTGGCATTGAGGCCTTTGTCAGTCTTGGGGATGCTGAGTGAAATTTCAGAAGATATATTTTCCTAGTAAGGAAATTATATGAGGCTGTGGTTTTGATTGTGTCATTACATGAATTAAATGCATGAAGAACTCTATCTTTTGTTACATCAATCTCTTTTTGAAGCTTGGGTAGGACATAACCAGAGTAAATTGTTGCTCGTATTAGTGCCTGGGTTGAGAAACTCAAAATTTTTGTAATATTTCCTTCTACAGTTAGTTAGCCTGAAATGATACATAAGAGAGAAAAATCAACATAGAAGCAGCTAAGCTCTAGGATGATTGTTACAATCTCTATTTTTCCCTATCTTGGCTATGCTTCTGCGGTTGTTTTTACCACTGAGCTGAATTCTTGCTTTATGTTAATGCCACATTTGTTGGGCCATCTGCTTGACTCTTTATGAAGCAATCAGTTGCCCCATTTATCTCATTCTTATGTCATCTTTCTTCTTGTGGCTTGAGTGTCGCTGGTTTCATGTCGCCACTATTTCTGTCGGAGTTCAAAACTGCATGTTGTCACTCAGTTGTTCATTAGGATTAAGAAGAATGTTCCCTGAAGATGCCCTAGCTGGATTACTCAGTTCTCTTGAGTGATTTTGAAATCCATGTTAACATCTCTCTCTCTCTGTTTTTTTTTCCCCTCTGAACTAGCAGTGGTTTTTGATAGTTCACTTGCATGCTATGCTGGTTATTTATATTGTGTTCACCTGATGTATAGGTAAACAATATTCATTTTTGAGTTTTTTTTTTCCCCTCCTTTTCAACCAATCTAGTTTGTCTGCATATTTTCCACATACCAACGGATAAGCTACTGCCTGCTAATGTTGTTTTATCAATGTTTTTATGTTCCATATGATTTATCATTATCAATCCTAGATGTTACAGTGGAAATGAAAATGTGAAAGGCGAAAGTTAATAGGGATAGTTGCACATTTCCTGCAACAGCTGATGTTCATTGTTTTTGTGATGCTGAAATGTTATATTAGAATTCTGTACATGAATATTTCCTATTTTCTTTTATTGACCAAGATTTGCTTTCTCCAAAAATAAGAATAAGCATAATGCTGGGTCTGCTTGAATGTCTGACGTTGCATTGTGCTCTTTATATTTCCAATGGATGTTAGCATGCCCGAGTTCCAAACCTGATAGTTTCCAGGTTTCATAAACTTTGACGTGTGTCTCCAAACACCAAACCTGATAATATATCATCAATAAACATGCTTTTTTGTACTTATAATGGTTCAGCCTTGCAAACTAAATTTGCAGTCGAATAAAATCGGCGCCTGACATTCCTAGTTAAATGTGAAGTATACAAAGTGTTCAAGAGAGGAGCAGATAAGCTGATCCTCTGAGCATGCATAACAGCAAATTCTGCAACTTATTCTATCTTGTATTGCCTGCATAAAAATTTCTATGCTTGGTTTCATGTCATTGTAGAAATTTCTGTGCAGCCACTCATTCTACCATCCTGCATTAATGTTGCCTGCAAACATGTCCCCAGTGTATACAGTTCTTTGTGTTGGATGACTGCATGTCCTTATGCACGTCTAATAGAGATAGCTCTTTCCTAAATTAAGAGGTATGAATTTGCTGCTTGGTACACTGGACAGACCATCTTCTACTAATACATGCATATGGTATCTCCATTCTTCCATGCTTTCTGGAACAACTACGATTGTGATGATCTTGATTGACTGTGATGATGTTGTAACGGGGGAGAATCTTTACTGGTAATGATTGAGCTATAATTGTTTATCCATTATTCTACTTATGCTGTGCAGGACCACTTAGCATTGATGATGGAGCTACTAGGTATGATGCCACGCAAGGTAAAGCCATCTTTTCTCCTACTTAAGTTCATCTTTAGAAAGTTTACTTGTTTCAAACATTCACTTAATGCTCGTTGCCAGATTGCTTTGGGTGGCCGGTACTCCCGTGCATTCTTCAATAGGTATGGGGACTTGAGGCACATCCGCCGCTTGAAGTTTTGGCCCCTCCACAAAGTGCTTATTGAGAAGTACGACTTCAATGAACGGGATGCAAAAGACATGGCTGATTTCCTTGTGCCTATACTTGACTTCGTTCCAGAAAAGCGTCCCACAGCGGCTCAGTTGCTTCAGCACCCATGGATCAATGCGGGACCTTTACTATGCGAGCCATGCTTGCCACCTACCGATCAAAGCCAGCCATCGGATGATGGTGTTTCTGAGAAGCAGAGGAAGGAGAAAGATGAAAGGGAGGAAATGGCAGTGGGATTGGGGAATATGGCCATTGATGGAGCTTCATAGCCAACCTAAGATCCTCAAAGTAGTAGTAGACCAAGCCAGGCAAATCTTACAGCCTCCGGGTAGGTAGTCGTTATGATATACAAGCATTCCACCTTAAAACGAGCAAAGTTTTTTGCCACAGTGTATGTATTCTGGCTAGGAGAATGATAAACCCTTCCAGCTTGAAATGCGTCAAGGATGGGTGTAAAATGGAAAGGTTTAGGTGTTCTATTAGGGTGGGAACAGTGGTTGAGGTAATGTTTACATGGTGGGATTATAGAGATCGATCCCTGTTAGCTTGGATATTCTGTAAGATGAGCTCCCATTTATTCAAATTTCTTTTTGGAATGAACTTGCAACCCCAACCATCTTATTTATCTGGAAATTTTCAAATAATAGCTGGTTTATAAATTTTAATTTGATCGTCTGAATGGTTATGTCAATAGAGTGCCTCTTTTTTTTTGGTTGATAAAAATGGAGCAATTATGAATATAGTAAAAAATGTCAGAAAACAATATATCACGGAGTGGTCCTAAATCCGTCCATGGTATATCCCCGTAGAGCTCTGCTACAAGCAGGATACTTTTCTCCTGATTGATAGCTCATATTGCCACTAATTTTTTTTGTTTTTTTTCTTTTGATGTGAAAGTGGGAGGATGTGAACCACCCTTTTGTTTCATACGAGGGAAACTATCCGATTCAGTACAGAAATTCGAGATCTGAAAAAAAAAAAACCCCCCAAGACTTGGCAGAAGTTAGAAAAGGATTCCAACCAGCGTCGGTAACAAGCGACATAAATACAGGCCTTCGTAAGTGGGAATCTTGCCACGATATCCATTGATCGGAATGATCCAGACAAAGTACCAAGTACCTAATGCAGCCATTAAAAAGCTCCTAAGCAGGGACAGCTCTAGACAATGAGAAATAGAAAACCTGTCCATCACCTGTCAAGACAACTTCAGCCTCTGGTGATTTGTAGAAGCTTTTTTATCTCTGTCTTCATATCTTCTC
>NC_026002.2:1125972-1145500 GCF_000442705.2 Elaeis guineensis
TAGCCAAAACCAACCACTCCATGTAGAGTAGGGCTTTCTTGAGAACAGACGTTTAGCATTTGCATGTTGCCGCTAACTTTGAAGTGTACTAACAGTCCAATGAGGCACTCCCTTTTGGCTAAGCTTTTGAAGGGTTGTTTGGCGTTGCCAAAAGATTGAAAAGATCTATTTCAGAGGAGTTTCATGTTGAAGCTTCTCTCTAAAAATATTTTCTGCATATGTTAGAAGTTGTTTTAATTTTAATAAAATTTTTATGGTGACCAAAATACCCATAGATGAATACTGTAAAAATATGATATTATGTAATTATATATTAATATATATTGGTAATAATAATAATCATAGTATTTTATAATTAAATATTATATTATAATTGTTAATTTACATTGTTATTTATTATATCATATTATACTATTATATTATATTATTATAATAATATGATAATATATTACTATATGATATCATATCTTACTATATTGCATTATATCATATTTTATCATATTATATTATTCTATGATACTATGTAATATCATATTACATTATAATTATAATAATATTATATTATAATATAATCTTATATTATATTACATTATGTTACATTATTATAATTTTATACTACATATCAATATATTAGTATATATGTCATATTTTGCGATATTATTATGCTATAGTTTACCATATTCTATTATATTATATTACATTCTAATAATATTATACTATGTAATATCCTTTAATACAATTTATCATTCTAAGAGTACTTTTTCAATTTAATTATCAAATACATGTTAAAATTCTATAGCATTTTAGAAATATAGTTACCGAATAGTAAATAATTTTATGAACGTAAAGTTTTATTTTTAAAATTTTAAAAGTTCTACTATCAACAGCAATCACAAGTAAAAAATTATTTTAAGTTCTGATTAAAATAAATGCAATGGAGTATCCGTGGCTCATGATCTACACTTTGAATGTGTTCCTTGAACTTAGATAATGGGAATGGAGTCATGGGTTCGAATCACGATGGGAGGTCTCGTGGAATCTTTGCTAAGCCTGACCATGCTGGAAAGTTCAGCTCTTTTTTGTTGTTGTTGTTGTGTCGTGCACGCGCGTATGTCCTTGCTAAGCCTGGCCATGCTGGAAAGTTCAGTTCTTTTTTGTTGTTGTTGTATCGTCGTGCGCGCGCCGCGTGTTAAGAAAAATTTTCAGCTTTGATGTACATTGGGTTATCAGATTTCTGTTTGATGTAACACCTTTAGAATCCAGACCGGAGGGAGTGCAGTGTTGTTAACCATTCTCGTCGTCCAAGTATCATCCCAAGCCGTTAGTTAAGTGAACGGTGTTCACTTACATAATTACCTGCAATCTCTGAAAAGGCCTAAAAGCCAACTAGAAGAAGTTATTAAATTGACATAAGAGCCACCCTGGTTACCCCACTCCCAGATACTACAACCTCTTTACACCCACTAACAAGAAGGCAAATCAAATAATAGAAGCAGTCAGAAAGAATAGACATTACTGTTAGCCTGTTACAAATGCTAGTAAATGGATCTCACTTCCAAGGAACTTTCTTCCAAGTAATCCATTTCCATTATTTATCCTAGTTTGAGTTGGTTGAATTGACTAAGGATGCACCTTTCATCAGGTTTGATCTAGCGAGCCGGGGCTTGGTCGAGCGGTTGGAAACTGCTGGAAGCTCTATCAAAGGTATGAGCTTAATTAAAAGCAATTAACAGCAAATTTTCTGCTTATAATTCTTTAATAATTAAACTAGTTGATCATTGCCAAGACCAAGTTCAGGTCAAGAAAAAAAAAAAAAGTAGGTACACCATCACGCTCTGATCCGAGATTATGAGTTAAGAATTGTGGCAACCATCGCATGTTTGTCGAGAACTCTCCTCATAGGTATGTAAGGCATTTCAACACGAAATCAAAAAGCAACAGCGAAATAAATAATTAATAAATTAACATGCAAATTTAATTTAAATAACTAATCAAATGGCTTATAAAATAATACTTTATATCTTATATCTAATTTAATAAATTAATCTAAAATAAAAATATCAAAATTCTGTTTGTAATCGCTCTTCTATATGAACCTGCAGACAAGCTTGTTCTCGAATATGTAAAAACAAATAAAATATTGAATAATAAGCTAGACATCTCAAAAACAATAAATATTTTAATTAAATAAATCAAATAAAAATAATATATTAAAAATGAGCGTGCAGAGTATATTAATTCAAAATATACAATACTGTTAAAATAATATGCATACAAATTCATTCTTTTTAAAATTTATTTTTATTTATAAATCAATTCTTTCAAAATATCTGGTTCATCTTGATGGCCATGAACTATTACCTTATTTTTATGGCTGGACCAGATATCAAGTTTAGTTAATGTACCAATGTATAACCCTTATTGGTAGGATAATGATAAGCTAATGTATAAACCTGACCAACAGAATATTGATAACTAGCATATAATCTCATTGGTAGGTATTGATATGCCAACATATAGTCTTCATTAGTATGGTGTGGATATACTAGCGTATAATCCTCACTAGTAGAATATCAATATACCAACATACAACCCTCACTAGCATGGTGTCAATATATCAGCATATAATCTTTATTGGGAGGATATCGATATACCATTATATAATCCTCACTGGTAGGATATTGAGTACTAGCACCAACTCTACTATCAGGGCATCGATATATCAGTATATAACCCCACTAACAAAGTTTTGATACAGTCAGGCTGCAAGTCAAAATCCGTTTCAAATCAAAGCTCTTGTTCCATAAAATCAGTTTCATGTTTGCAAATCAAAAACTATATAAAATCATTGAAATTGAAATCAATCTTTTGTAATCCATAATAAAATCAATACATTCGATAATACATAGAATTATATTCTATAATATGATAAATTTAATAAATAAATATCATACTTCATATTTATAAATTATAAATAATATAACTCAAAATTCAATGATATGAATATCATACGATTCACCAATAAATCTAAAAAAAAGAGTTATATTACTTATCTTCAATTATCCTAATAGATTCAAATAATTTTAAAATTCCTTCTCTTCAAAATATTTGATTATGGACCATATTGTGGTATTCGATTGTTGGATATCTTTTTATCGAGATGGCTACTTTCCTATATAGAGTTGAGTTCAATAATTAAAAAAAAATATGAATAATTATTGAAAGAGAGAATTGACCGATAATCTCATCCAACATTTGGATTGGTTTGGTCATAATAATTTTATTTGATTAAGATCAAACTAGAGTACAAATGACTTTATAGTGATCAAAGATGATTAAATCTAGTGGTATTTGATAAGGATAAGCGATAGCGCTCGAAGTCCCGATCAATATATAAAAGGCATCTAATTGATTAATTACAAATCGAGAGTTATGCTAGAATGTAATTAAATCTTTTAATGGAGCCTAGCTTGGCTGGGGTGGGGATTGCTATGCTATTCATTCTTTCATTAGAAATAGATTAAAATCATCGAAGGAAAACTTTTACTGTATTAAACAATCCTAAAGTAGACAATGGAGAGTAAAACAATTTAGAGTGGAAATTTATAAAAAGAGAAACTAAAAGAAAATGGAGAGAGAAAAAAAATATCTTTCTCTCTTTTTTTTTCTCTTTTTTTTCTCCGTTCCTCTCTTTCCTAGAGCAGGTGAGGCTCAAGATCGGTAGCGGCTATGATCGCGATGGTAGCCACAGTGGCACAACTGAAAGTCGTCCAACCGGCGTCGGTGATGGCAACGGCGCCAGAACAATCAAGTGGGCACGGTGATGCATGGCCGTGCAAGCATGCTAGAGGAAGATGCAGACGAGTTTAAGGAAGGGCTTGACGAGCTTCATTTAAATGGATCGATCTGAATGACGAACTTGCACGTGGGGTCCTTGTCCGTTTGCACCGTCGGCATGGAAGTCACAACTAACTTTGTATTGGTTTTGCGTCTGGAAAGTGCACATCGAACACATTATCATGAAGCTTTCACATTGGAATTGAAGCAACCGCGAAAAAAAAAAAAAAACCGTTAGAAGTTGCAGTGCGACAGAAGGATTGTATTGGTATATTTAATGAGATTGTATATAGATCAAATGGTTACGATATTTTTATGATTGTGGGATTTGTTTCCATTCAAAATTCAAAAAAAAATGATGAAAAAAAAAATCTATACAATATAAGAAAATTCATCGCGAGCGAGAATCTTTAGGGTCCAACATTGAATATATTTTTCTTTGTATAAATTTTATTATGTGAGAGAATCATCTAAAATCAATTGCTGAATATCTTTCTTTGTGTAAATTTTATCACGTGAGGAAATCATCCAAAGTTCACAATCGAATATCTTTCCTCCTCTAAATTCCATCATGTGATTGGTCCTCTCATCATGAATATTGCGATCACTCTCCCTCAAACTTGGCCAGCCTGGTTCAACTCAAAGATCATGACACTGAACTCATGATAGTGGCATAGTCATTATATGAACTATCTATTAATTTTAAGCTATATAGGAAGTAAATGGAGCATCTCTGGCCACTTTCTTTCTAACATAATGATAATGAATTTCACTATATGCTTGGACCGTATATGAAAAACTAGATTCACATTTAAGTGTAGAGAATTAAAATTGTCCCAAAAAGGTCCTGGAGGTGGTAATAATAAAGGGATCCGAATGTCATGTAAAATAAATAAGAGCCATGCTAATTCAGCTGCCAAAGATGCCATGCCTCAACATTGGACCTTGCCAAAAAAGATTATTTCTTTGTAGGTTAGGATAAACAATTCTTCTAAAAATGTGAAATAGCTTGTAATTGACCTACAAGCAAAAAAAAAAAACAACCCACCCATCAGAGTATGAAAAAGCATATAAACCTATTGAACTATCCTTTAATATTCTCATTCCATAATCTAAGATGCCATTTACATACCAAAGTACGTGCTTAACAATTTTGCAGTGACCCATTGTTGGTGCATGCGTGAATTGACAAATAAATTGAAACTGCAAGATATTGTAAGTGCTAACCATGCTTCGATAGTGAGGAAGATTTGGATATAGATTGTCATCTGACAAAGTTTTACGGTTTTTTTATAGCCATCGGTGTTGAATTAGCTTGGAATGAAATATATATGAGTTACTCAAAAGATTCCAAGTATACTTAGATTGATTCAAATATAAACTACCAACAAAGGAATATACCCCAACACCAAGAAAGTAGTGAAGCCGACCATGATCATTGATTGTAAAAGTATAACTTAACAGAGTAATGGATCAATCAAGGCATGCTCGATTATCTTCTGCTAAGATCGTATCATCTACATATATAAATAATAAAACAGTGCCTTCATATTAGTGTCAAACAAATAATGATGGTTCAATGATACTACGAAAGAAAACCATAATGAAGAATAAATCATTTAAATGGTCAAACCAAATTTTAAGAACTTGCTTGAGAACACACAGCTTTTCTTCAATTTACATACATGCGATGAAAATTTAAGATTAATAAACCCTAATGGCCACTCCATATAAACTTTTTCTTGTAAGTATACATGAAGAAATATATTTTTCATGCATGTCTTCCATTCTTTTATCGTTGCAACAGTGAGCATCATACGAATACTTTTAGTTTTAACCACAAGTAGAAAGTTTCATAGCAATCAATCTCTTCAACTTAATTAAATCCTTTCGCCACTAAACGAGAATTGAGCCGTTCAAGATTCTCATCGGACATAATGCACAAGTATCAAACTAGTTTTAGCATACGTATCCAAGCATGACTATTGCTCAAGTAGAATCAAGTGAAATGGATACATCAGAGAGCAGGGAATGCTACAACTGCAGCTACTTCAGTACCAGCATTGAGGCTTCCACATATTATCCCAGTCTCGATCATTGTCACTGACACAAACTGCTTGCAGTGAAACGCTGCTAACCAAATTTAGATACTAGATAAATATAAAAATATTCAATGTGACTGAGAACATAAAGGAATAACATATCACAATCTTTTTATTCTCGTGATATGATGCCAATGTTATGAATCATGCAGTGTCTTGCAATACTTCGGCAAATAATAAACACAAACAAAACAGTGTAAGGTGCAAAACTAGGACATGTACCAGACACACTAAAAGGGGGAAGAAGAATGATAAAACAGCATTTTCAAAATAAGGGGGAGAAATTAGAATAATCACAAAGATTTAAACTGTGAAGGATATCTGGTAGCTTTGGTTGATTGGATATCTTTAAGGATGCACCAGCCTCTTGACTATTGAAGCCATATACTTTCCCTGGTGCTCAGCAAGAGAAGCTCCATTTCACTAGGTCCCCTTGAGCCATCACCAGCAAAAACACCAGCACCATATGGAGAACCACCTCTGATGTCATCCATCTTGAACATACCTGCTCCAAAAGTGTAACCAATGGGAACATATAGCATCCCATGGTGGGCTAACTGGGTAATTGCAGTCCATCTGTAAAATGGAGGCAAAATAATTATATTTAAGCTGCTGAAAACATCAATTCCTTTTAATTTTCAAAAAAAAAAAAAAAAAAAACTAATAGAGAATGTAATGGAGCTCCTTCAGATGTTCCAAGTACTGTAGTTTAACCCAATTTTGAGAAAGATTTTAAGCTTTTTTAAGCTCTTATGAAAGCTGATGGAATCAAAACGACTTTAGAAGTGTTCTGTGAGGATAAGCAACATTTTGCGGGAACATGCAATATCTTTAGCACTTAAACATCAGAAAGTTGTTAACCCCTTCCACCGTTAAACAACATAGCATTAATAATTAATAAATCATGAAGTATTGTGGCTAAGGTTCGCCGTCCGGATCCCATACTGGTGTTATCCTATTACAATGTCAGTACGTGGTTCGGTGTAGTATAAGATAGTGCACTAAGTGTTGGTACAGTACAAGACAGCATACTGAGTATTGGTACAGTACAAGACAGTGTACTGATATGAGACCGATACGGTATGGTATACCTCATATCAGGCGGTATGGTAGACCATGACTGTATCTAGCAATTAACTCATCACTTTATCTTGGAGGTTGGCAATCAACTCATCTACTCCCAACAACCAAGCAACATTCACAAGAGCTACCAATACAATAGTCTTAGAAAGCTAGAAGACATACTTCTATGATTGACATTCAACAATATTATCTCTCAGATTTTCTTAAAACCAACAAGCAGGTTGCGGTTAACGGACTTCACTAGACTAATCCTTATTTATTTTTTCTCAAAAAATAGATACTGAGAAAAAGAGGATTGCTGTGACCACTTCACAGGGTGCACTGGCACAAATGCGTCAAATCTCAATAGACTCAATGCACCTCTTAAAAAGCTGAAAACAGAAAATTCAAATGTATTCTTACAGTTAGATGAAGTTTCTTTTGATGAAAAATCCTAAACTATTGTCATCGTGGAGTCAACAATTCTTTGGCTAATATCTTCCAACAATATGCAATAATTTTATGGTTACACTAAACAGAACCTCTTTCTTTTTTTCTTGGCAAAAGGACCCACTGAGAAAGAAAATCTTATGAAAACCACTTGCTCAATATTTCAGCAGAGATGAGTCAGACTCAATAGACTCAATCTACATCTTAGAAATTCAGGACAAAAAATTAAAAAATATTTTTCAGTGAGATGGATGCTTCTTTATAAACAAATGCTAAATTATTACCATCAACAATTCTCTAGCTAATATCTTCAAACAAGTGTAAATAATCATATGATTTCACCATTAAACAAGACATTTCAACCCCAAGTCCATGAGAAGTGATTTAACAGAAATCTATATGCCAAGACCTGAGTGATCCTGCCAAAAAAAAAAAAAAAAGCAATATAGGAATCTTGTGCTCTTGCTGAGAAATCAGTCAAGATCTCTTAGTTGCCTCTCAGACATCTGTAAGTGAGCCGAGATAGTGTCTCCCAGACCTTGATCATCCCAACTTGTGTAAGACTACTCTTTACAAAAGTTAGGCACCTAAGACAGGTTGCATGGTCAAGGCCATCAAGAGGTAAATACGATCCTAGATGCTCGGGTTTAAGGTGGATATTTTTTATGCACTGGGAATCTAGCATGGAGCTCAGAACAAACTGAAGGCTTTCAAGTCATCTAAAAAAAGATACTTTGTTCGGTATCAAAATCACCATTAAGCACAAAGATTTTAAATAATTATCTTACGGATCCAAAATAAATAATAAATAAATTACCATTTTGAACTAATATATACAGATGTAATAATTAGTATAAGTGTTTGCAACTCTACAAGTTTCTTGTTTGACAATACTGGAGGCAGCGCTACCAATCTATCAATACTGGCGGGCTTATGATTCAACCGATTCAACTGCCTTGTCTGATCTGGTTTTAAAAACATTAATTAGAAGTATTAGCATCTGTGTCTATGCATTTAGCTATAACAGTTTCAATAACATTAAACAAGGGTAAGATTTAGTACTAGTATCAGTAAGTTTATTATCAAGACTTAAATCAATAAGTCAAGTAACAGTAGATTTTCCAAATTCTTTCACACAACTACCATCCATATTATTTTAGGCCTTCCCTTCTCACCTGACCCTTCAACACATATTTTAATCTCTTACAGTGACATACTTGTCTTTCTTAGATATGCTCAAAGCATCTCAATAAAATCTCTAATTCTTAAATGACATTAAACATTCAAATCTATTTCTAACCACTTAGGGAATATTCAAGCGGAAGATCAATCCAAATTTTGCCACATTGTTTAAGTAGAAATCTTCTGCAAGTGACAGACCAAAATCTGCTTGATTACGCCTGAAGTCTTTCCCCTTAATTTCATTTCATTGTGAGAAAAGATCAAATAAATCGTCGTGAGTAAATGCTCTTTTCTAGTACCATGAAAAATTAGTGCTCTATTACTATGACTAGAAACAACAAGGAGGGCTTGAACTGAACTCTGATACCTGACAAAGGAGCAAGCTGACATGTATCTAAATCATATTAAAACTGAAGTTGTTCAGAATTCGGCATAAGTCTTAGCGCATGAGGCTCCTACCACTGTGTGTGTTGGAAGGGTCGCAGGCAGAGAGGCTATTTTCGTGTTTCCAACCCAAGACACCCAAATCACAATAGAGCAACCACACGATTGTGCCAAGGACAGAATTTAGCAAAACTAAAAACTATAAATAAAAGGGAATATTTCCCATTAAAAAAGAAACAGTATTATTAAACAATATACATACTAGATATCTGATATTCATGATCACGGCTTACTCATACATTATCAAAGTTTCATGATAGCCCTAAGACTGGATTTCATGTGTATCGAACTACATGAAAGCCATGTGAAACTTCTGAGATGAAAATAATAAAACGTTTTAATCTTCTCAATCATCTTGAAGAAAATAATGCAACAAAGTATGACATCCTGGTTCATCTATGCATCAATCAGAATTCATTAAACAGTAATTTCTGAAAAACTTGTAAATAAGAGCATGCAGCAGTATAGACATCTATACAAATAACAAACAAATACATGTGATGATCTGTGACACATCAGCTGTAAACACTCAGCCAGAAAATAGAGATTCAGTAAGAAAATACAAACTTAAGAACAAATTAACCAATATTCACAGTAAAAAAATGTGGGGATCTTCTAGACAGCAACAGTTCAACTATTGAACGATAAACATTTAGAAATACATCCATTGCCCCGAAATTCCCTAATTCATGAGAAAATGTTTTATGTTCTTGTTCTTTTTCCTCCTCCTCCCCACACCTTTCCCAATGGAAACTGGGACTCGAAGCCTAACTCGGCTGGGACTAATGATAGATTCGTAAAATCCCATTTATCTTTTCATTAGGCAACAACTGATATGTGGACTGGTGGGAGGTTTAGGAGACCCTATGCAGCAGAGTGTGCTCCTTGTGGAGCTATAACAGAAACATAGAAGTGAATTCCTTGAACACTATTGCATATAAAGCAGAATCAGGGTTACAAATTTTGAGTTTAGCACAAATCAAGGAGTATATCCAGATAACAACAGAGCGCTGATATTTCAGCAGTTCTGAGATGAGAAAACAATGTTGAGGTGCCGTAACTGAGTTCTGTCTTTATTTCTGATTCCAAGGTTATAACTAAAGCTTGATGAAGCATCCAACCCAGATGGCTAATGATAGCAAGAAGTGCTGGATAGATTCGATACGATTAAAGGATAGTACTTTTTGGGTGTTAGAAAGCTCGAAATAAGACCAGAGCTAAGCTGCTTAAGTGCTAATCTGTGTATTTAATGACCTTGGTCATTTGCTCTCTTCCAACTTATTGTTTATCTATAAATGCCTAACCTACAAGTGACTAGAACTAGATGTGTTTCCTCCAGAATTTCTTTTCTTTTTTTTTCCCCCGCTTATTAGGTGTTTCTTTTTCCATGTCTTCTTTTTCCTCTCAATCATCTATTTTCTGCCCTCTTTCTCTATCATCCCATTGAGTTGAGAATAAAAGTACCTCTAGCTACAGGGGCAAAAAAAGTGCGATCACTCTTAGCCACAGAAAAATTGATAATAACCCTTGTAACCATGCAAACTTCCTACAAAGTATAAAAAATATTCCATGATTTATCTTCTACGGATATAGACACAAGGATTGCCATCAATATTAAGCAGGCCAAACCCTCCATGGATCTCTTCTCTCGTTCTGTATGTTCCTTCATTCATTTTTCTCCCCTTCATTCTCTTTCTATTTTTTCCTGATTATTCATTATCTTTTCTTCATAGTTGTTAAGTCTAACAATTTGCAGGTCAGAGGTTGAGTTCTGTAGACTCTAAGGAATCTAAGTTCTAGTCTATGAACTGGTTAAGCAGCTATTGAGTCAAAACATGATCAGGATATACATAACAACAAGCAAATCCCAGGCAGGTTCCTAATGCAGTCAAACTGCACAATAAGATGACCTAGATGCATCTATTCAAGACAGTTCACTAAGCACTTCGCATATAGTAAAGCAATGAGCATGAAGGAATGACTGAACAAAGATGTTTATAATTCTTTCAACTTCAAGTAAATTCTATCCACAACAAACAATTAACACAGCATCCCGAGGGGCATGCACCTTTAAGATTTTATCTGAAAACCCATCAATAATAGAACTCGCATCAGTAGCACTGGATTATGGCACAACCAAGGACATAAGATAGCAGGGAACACAAAGTAAATTAGCCATGTGCACAACCGGAAAGGAACGTTTTAAAGTTACGTCAAAACTCTGATGTAGTACAAAATTAATCACCCAATGGAACAATATCAACTCCATAATTAAAAAATGAAAATAAGTATGCAAGAATGATGATGCTTAAAGGACAATAATTATAAATACAACTATATAAAGGTACTTTATATCACTTTAGCTGTGTGGCTTTGGGCTAATTCAACATTAAGTCTCCAGACAGACAATTAAGATTGATGTTTGTGAAGGATCAAGCCATTTCTTCAACATCGCATGAACTTCTTAATATATGCATCAAGCAAAACATGCATCAAGCATAAAAACAGCCGTAAAAAATTGCAGCCACATAGTAAGAACTATAAGAAAATTTTGCTGATGCCTTCACTGTTTCCTCTTATGAAGCACTAACAAATGCCAAGATATTCAAATAAATAGCAGCAACTAGTACAGATCTACTTCATAAAAATTTCTCATTGGTCATCACAAACAAATAAAAAAGATCCAAATTTATATACTACGCGAACCGATAAATAATAGATGGGTTCTTACGCAGTTGTTTCCTGCCCTCCACCCTGGGTCCCGGTGCTCACAAAGAATCCGGCGGGCTTGCCGACGAGCTTCTGCTCCCTCCACAGCTTCCCAGTGGAATCAAAGAAGGCCTTCATCTGTGCCGCCATGCACCCAAACCTCGTCGGGAACCCAAACAGTATCCCGTCCGCCTCCACCAGCTCCGCCGCCGATATGACTGGAATTTCCGGGTCCTTGGGCGGCGCCTTCATCTGCTCCAAGATCTCCGGCGGGAGGGTCTCCGGAACGCGGTATAGCACACCCTCGACGCCGTCGATGCCGTCCACCCCTTTCTTCATCTGCTTCGCCAGGCTCTCCACGTGGCCATACATGGAATAGAACACGATGAAGAGCTTCAGCTTGAGCTCCGCCGGCGGCTGTGGCGCTGCCGCGGCCTCTGAGTCATCGTGGCTCTTGTCCTCAGGGGGGACAGGGGCGTTCCTCGCGCCGCCCGCGTTCTCCGACGCGACCGCAGGCTGCCGCTTCTTGCTCGGCATGCAACCTCCTCCTTTCCCCATCTCTCTCCAGTCTTTCTTCTCTCCTCTCTACTCTCTCATCAAAGATCGTTCCAAAGATCCAAATGTTACTTCAGATTTCCAGCGAAATGACAAAAATCCCTTCCAAAACCCTAGCTTTCCGGTTTCTTTCCACAAATTCGACTCCTCCTCGCTAATCCCGCCCCAATTCACACGGAAACTTAGCTTCTTCCCTCATTTAGACAATATTCTAAAGATTTCCGGAATCAGTCGATAGCAGCTGGAACAAATGAAGACGAAATCCGATCTCTAGCGCAATCCCTTCAATTCTTTCCAAAAAGAAAACCTTTTCGAGATCGCCAGCTTCCACAGGACGAATCAAATCGAATCGAGTTAATTTCCTCCCGATTTGGACCCAAAAAAAAAAAGGGAGAAAAAGGAATTGGTGATTGAGTTCTACCAATGGAAATCAAATCTTTCCGAATTTGAGCGAAACGAATCGAAGAGTAGAGATCAGGGCTCTTTCTCCGCGGGTTTGGATTTCGATCTCCATTCTTACCCTAAATAATTCCACTAGGGATGCTTTCGAGATCCTAATCGCGTCCAAATTCCGCTTTGCCCTTTGGAGTACTGAATAAGCGCTTCGGAGCTGGATGGCAGGGTGGGACTTCTAGAACGTTTGACTGTCACCCAGACGGTGACTGGATCAGCTGTTTCATTATGTGCATCGCAATGGGATAAGTTGCCTATCATATGGCGACGCGTGGACTACGGAGTAGTTAGGATACGAGGCCATGACGCCAAGAATCCGGCTAGGGGGTTGGTAGGGGGGTAGGTACGGGTGGCAATACTAACATATTTCAACCGGTCGTAGATGGGCTATAGATTACCTTTTAATAAGACAGGAGTCTGGATTTTTGACCTCAGTCACATCTAAATTGATAGATTTTTGATCTATCTCGTGTCTGATATGATTCACCTACCCGATTGACACCTCTAGAATTTTAGGTTTGGATTGCCCTTCCATTTTCCCCGATTATTAAAATCAAGTTTTAAAATAAATAATTATAAAAAATAAAAATAGAATAAAAAATATAGATACCTTCAAATATAATCAAATTGAGTTAATTTGAGTATACAAGGATTCAAACTCAATTTGATTAAAACTACTCAAGCTTTGAACTCGAGATCGATCGAATCATATTCGAGATCGATTCAAGACTCATAACCTTAATCAAATATATATATTTTAATAATATTATATTTAAATAGACTATATATTATTATTTTTATATTTTAAAATATATAATGCATATTTTTTAATTTAGCTAATTTCTAACTTTTAATCATAATTTTAATTATGACCAAATCTCGATTCAAAATTTTTTTTAGTTTTCCTTCCAAAATTCTAACAAAAGATTTACTACCGCATCTCGCTTCACCTTGATAGATCCTCGATTCAACGAAATTTGCACCTCTTTGCTCTGTGCGATGGCTCACATATTCATCAACACTCAAAGCTCTCTTTAGCAACACATAATACCCTTGCTCTAATTCCCCTGCCACCCTTTGGTGCCACAACAACAACTCCAATAGATGCAACCTCCATACCTCCCTTACCACTGCTTGGAGGTATAGCAATCGGGCAATGTTAGACTCTTGTACTTCACTTGACGGTTCGAATACTTCCTTAAGCTCTTTTCGGGATCTTGTCAGTTTGTTAGGGTTCCTCAGTAGCTTGGGCATTACCTAGTCAATTACCATAAAACTTATCAAGGTTTCAACATTTAAGACAGATGTTTTATCACGTCCCTGATCTGAGATTGTGAGTCGAAGGTCATGACAACCGTCGCATACTCATAGGAAGCTTTTCTTATAAGCATGCAAGGCATCTCATCATGACATCATACACATAAAGTTGAATAAATTTTAATTTTTTTAATGATCAAATCTTAGTTCAAATAACAAATCAAAACTCAGTGTCAAAAAAAAAATAATTGCCTGATAAAGTTAACACTTAAAATAAAAGTCTTGTATCAATTCTGAGAAAATCCTAAATCAAATGAGCTAACTCCATCTCTATTCGCTCGTCCAACCGAAATCCCGCATCATGCTAATTTTCTGGATCTGTAAAGAAAAATATAAAACTCATCATAAGCTAAATAGCCCAGTAAGCATGTATACCTTTAACTGAATAAATCAGACAATAATACTGTACATATCGATTTACTGATAATAACAAAAATAATATGTAAATTTATGAATTCATAATTTAATTTATCACACTATCAATCATATATAAAATTTCAATTCATCATAATTTTAAATTATATTTATCATCTTGAATTCATCAAATTTCTTAAGTTCTTCTTATCAACCATGAACAACGACCATATTTTTTCTGTGGCAGGGTCATAATACCGCGTATCTTCTTGCGGTGGCTGCGAATCATCTGGCAGCAAAATCTTTTAGAATCGCTGGTCTCGTTGGCGGTTTGTCGTTGGTCTCGCTGGTGATATAAATCCTCAGGACAAATCATTTGCCAACGTATATATCCCCATTGGCGGGATCCTTTACATAGTCAAGTTGTCAATTTATATCATTTTTCAATTCATATATTATTTCAATAATAATATAAATAAGTGATATTCGAGTAAATCAATCATATCATTCTTTATGATCATACATCATCATAAAAATTTTAAATAATTATTTTTGATAATTATAAATAATTTTCAATCATAAATAATTTTTAATAATTATTTTCAATCACAATTAATTTCAACAAATATTTTCAATCACAAGCATACCATAAAATTAATATAATTTAAATTTATATTTTATCAGATAAATTCAATAAAAGTAAAATACTACTTACCTCAAAAAAAATTTAAATTAGGGATCCTAGAAATCTTGAAAATCCTTCTCTGAATTGGTACGTCAAATATCATATTTTTGATCAAAATTTTATCAAATAAAAATAATAAAAATTCTTAAAATCCAATATCCTCACACGGATCGACTAGATGACAGCGTCCAAAATTTTTGGATTGATTCATGAAAACTCTTCTTGTATTATTATTATTATTATTATTATTATTATTTTAAATCCATAAATCTTAAAAAAAAATCCAAGAGAGAGAGCAGAGAGAGAAAGTCTCTCTCTCTCTCTCTTTTTTTCTCTTTTTCTTCTTTTTCCTTCCTTTTTCTTTTCTTTTCTTTTTTTTTTCTTCTTTTTCCTTCCTTTTTTCTTTTCTTTTCTTTTCTTTTCTTTCTCTCTTTTCTTCTTTCTTCTTTTCTCGGGCTCTTTCCTGGCCGAAACAGGGGACCGACAGGTCCCCTCCCTTTGACCAGCCGTTCGGGCCGTGGCCGACACGGCGAAGGCCGACGGCAAGGGGGGAATCCTCATGAGTTTGGAGAGGCCAGGACCGACGATCGGCAGTGATCGCTGGCACCGAAAAATCAAAGAGAAGAAGTGACCAAACAGGGGTCCCTTCTTCGATGAATTCATGACACCCATCGCCGGCAGTCGTGCCCACAGGCACGAGAAAGAAGGGAGATGAGAGAGGAAGAAGAAGAAAGACTTACCTCAGCCTCCGGTGACCCCCCGGCGAGAAACCATGGCGAGCACGAATCAAGGGCCGCGGCTTCAATCGGAGAAATCAGGGAGGAAGAGAGGGAGGAAGACCGGTGGGGGGTTTCTTAGGAAGGGAAGGGCCTTTTTATAGAGAGCCCTAGGACTCCTGATGATCCTAGGACTCCCGATCACGGTGGCTCATCAGAGAAGAAGACTCCTATCGGGAGTCTTCTTCCCCATTCTCTGTTTTTTTTTGAGCTTAGGCTTGGATCTTCTCAATCGGACTTGGGCTTGGGTCATCACATTCTTCACCCCTAAAAAAATTTCGTCCTCAAAATTTTTCATACCTGTGGTCTCGAAGAGCTGGGGATATTTTTGCTTCATTTCTTCTTCTAGTTCCCAAGTAGCTTCTCTTTTCGAATGTCGACTCCACTGTACCTTGATATAAGAATATTGTGACGTCTCAGCACTTGTTCTTTACGGTCTACGATCCGTACTAGATATTCTTCATATGATAGATCTTTTCTAGCTTGCAAGGGTTCAAGTTTCATGATATGACTTGGGTCTGGTAAATATTTTTTCAATATAGAAATATGAAAAATATCATGTACTCCGGCAAGTGAAGGTGGTAAGGCAAGTTTATAAGCCATTTCGTCAATTATTTCCAAAATCTTGAATGGACCCACATATCTAGGATTCAATTTACCACGAATGCCAAATCTTGAGATCTCTTTTGAAAGAGATACTTTGAGAAATACATGGTCACCATTTTGAAATTATAATTTCGTCTCCTGTTATCTGCATAACTTTTCTGTCTACTTTATGCTGTCCGAAGTCGTTCTTTAATTAATTGAATCTTCTCACTACTTGTTGAATAAGTTCAGGAGTCCAATATTCTCCGCTCACCAACATCATCCCAGTAAATCGATGATCGACATCTTCTACCATATAATGTTTCATAAGATGCTATACCAATGCTAGCCTGATAACTGTTATTATAAGCGAACTCAATTAAAGATAAATGCTCATCCCAAGAATTTTTCATATCTAAAATATAAATTCTCAACATATCTTCTAAGATCTGAATAGTTCTCTCTGACTGACCATCAGTCTGTGGATGAAAGGCTGTACTAAGGTTCAATTTTGTTCTAATACCTTGTGTAAGCTCTTCCAAAACTGTGATACAAATTTTGTATCTCGATCCGATACAATGGTCACTGAAATTTTATGTAGCCTTACAATTTCGTTCATATATAATTTTGCTAGTCTTTCCAAAATGAATCCAACTCTAATTGGTAGAAAGTGTGCAGACTTTGTCAATCGATCCACAATTACCCAAGCTGCATCATTTTTATTTGGAGTCTTAAGTAGTCCAGTTACAAAATCCATAGTGATATGTTCCCACTTCCATACTGGAATATCGAGAGGTTGAAGTAATCCTGTAGGTCTCTGATGTTCAGCTTTAACTTGTTGACACACTAAACATTGAGCCACAAATTGAGTGATCTCTCTTTTCATATTATTCCACCAGTATATTTCTTTCAAGTCCCTATACATCTTAGTACCTCTCGGATGAACTGTATAACTGATCTGATGTGCTTCTTGAAGTATTTTTTATTTGAGTACCAAAATATTGAGTATGCAAATTCTATTTTCGAACCTCAACGAACCATCATCATGTATCTTAAATTCAGATGAACACCAGCTTCCACTGAATCTCTTATTTTCGTTAATTGTGGATCACCATTCTGGACGACTATAATTCTTTCAATGAGTGTTGGCTGAATCCTCATGTTGGCTAATCATACTGTTGAGTCATATACTTGAATATCTAATTTCAGTTTTCTTATATCCTTCAATAATTGACTTTGACGTGTGATTAAAATAATCAAATTTTTCATGAATTTTCTACTAAGGGTATCAGCGACAACATTAGCTTTTTCGAGATGATAATGAATTATTAAATCATAATCTTTCAATAGTTCTAACCACCTTCTCTGTCTCATGTTTAATTCCTTCTGTGTAAAAATATACTTTAAACTCTTATGATCAGTAAACACTTCACACTGCATACCGTATAAATGATGTCTCCAAATTTTTAGGGCAAAAATCACTGCAGCTAACTTCAAATTATGTGTCGGATAATTCTGTTCATATGGTTTTAATTATCTTGAGGCGTAAGCCACTACCTTACCATGTTGCATCAATATACAGCCGAGTCTCTTTTTCGACGCATCACTATATATTGTGAATCCTTCATCTCCTGTTGGTATAGTAAGGATAGGGGCTGAAACTAATCGTTGTTTTAACTCTTGAAAACTCTGTTCACAATCCTCGGTCCACTCGAATTTAATCTCTTTCTGAGTAAGACGAGTCAAAAGTACAGCTATATGGGAGAATTCTTCTACAAATCATCTGTAATAACTTGTCATTCCCAGAAAACTCTGAATCTCAGAAATATTTATAGATCTATTCCACTGCATCACAGCTTTCACTTTTGTTGGATCCACAGAAATTCAATCTTTAGATATGATGTGTCCTAAAAAGACTATTTTGTCCAATCAAAATTCATACTTCTTTAATTTGGCATAAAGCTTTTCTTTCCTCAATATTTATAGTATACACCGTAAATATTTTTCATGCTCCAATTTATTTTTTGAATATATCAAGATATCATCAATAAATACGACAATAAACTTATCAAGATAGAATTTGAATATTCTGTTCATTAAATCCATGAAGGCCGCTGGAGCATTGGTTAACCCAAAAGGCATCACTAAAAATTCATAATGTCCGTAACGAGTTCTAAATGCAGTCTTTGGTATGTCCTCTACTTTGATTTTTAACTGATGATATCCTGAACGAAGATCAATTTTAGAAAAAACTTATGCACCTTGCAGCTGATCAAATAAATCATCGATTCGAGGTAGAAGATACTTATTTCTGATAGTATTCAATTCTCTATAGTCGATACAAAGTCTCATACTACTATCTTTCTTTTTCACAAACAAGACTGGAGCTCCCCAAGGACACACACTAGGTCTTATAAAACTTTTATCCAATAAATTTTATAATTGATCTTTTAACTCCTTCAACTCCATGGGGGCCATTCGATAAGGGGCTTTAGAAATTAGATCGGAATTGGGTGCCAACTCAATGGTAAATTCAATTTCTCTATCCGATGGTAGTCCAGATAAATCATCAATGAATACATCCAAAAATTTATTTACAATAGAAATATTCTGTAACCTCAATTCATCATATTCTGTATTCTTTATTGATACTAGATAACCTCTATATTCCTTTCTTAACATCTGTCTAGCTTGCACAAATGAAATAATACGTGAAGGGGTGGTTCCTGTACTTTTATCAAAACTGAATGCTAATTCTTCCGGTATTTGAAAGTTCACTCTCTTTCTATGACAATCCACAGAGGCATGATAAGTAGCCAGCCAATCCATTCCTAGAATGACATCAAAATCATGCATATCTAGGACCACCAAATCTGTCGGTAATTCTCTTTCTCCTATTCTAATACTACATGACTTGCACATACTTTCGATACTCAAAATACTACCTACTGGTGTCTCAACATATAATTTAGTTTTCATAGGTTCATATACTATATCATTGTTGGGTATAAAATACC
>NC_026002.2:1145600-1219930 GCF_000442705.2 Elaeis guineensis
CACACAGAAAGATAATCAGCAATTGATTTTAGATGATTCTCTCACATAATAAAATTTATACAAAGAAAATATATTCAATGTTGTTGGACCCTAAAGATTCTCGCTCGCGATGAATTTTCTTATATTGTATGGATTTTCTTTTTCATCATTTTTTTTTGAATTTTGAATGGAAACAAATCCCACAATCATAAAAATATCGTAACCATTTGATCTATATACAATCTCATTAAATATCCAATACAATCCTTCTGTCGCACTGCAACTTCTAACGGTTTTTTTTTTTTTTTCGCGGTTGCTTCAATTCCAATGTGAAAGCTTCATGATAATGTGTTCGATGTGCACTTTCCAGACGCAAAACCAATACAAAGTTAGTTGTGACTTCCATGCCGACGGTGCAACGGACAAGGACCCCACGTGCAAGTTCGTCATTCAGATCGATCCATTTAAATGAAGCTCGTCAAGCCCTTCCTTAAACTCGTCTGCATCTTCCTCTAGCATGCTTGCACCGGCCATGCATCACCGTGCCCACTTGATTGTTCTGGCGCTCGTTGCCATCACCGACCGCCGGTTGGACGACTCTCAGTTGTGCCACTGTGGCTACCATCGCGATCCATAGCCGCTACCGATCCTTGAGCCTCACCTGCTCTAGGAAAGAGAGGAGACGGAGAAAAAAAAGAGAGAGAAAGATATTTTTTTTCTCTCTCCATTTTCTTTTTAGTTTCTCTTTCTATAAATTTCCCACTCTAAATTGTTTTACTCTTCATTGTCTACTTTAGGATTGTTTAATACAGTAAAAGTTTTCCTTCGATGATTTTAATCTATTTCTAATGAAAAGAATGAATAGCATAGCAATCCCCACCCCAGCCAAGCTAGGCTCCATTAAAAGATTAATTACATTCTAGCATAACTTCGATTTGTAATTAATCAATTAGATGCCTTTTATAGTATTGATCGGGACGTCGAGCGCTATCGCTTATCCTTATCAAATACCACTAGATTTAATCATCTTTGATCTCTATAAAGTCATTTGTACTCTAGTTTGATCTTAATCAAATAAAATTATTATGACCAAACCAATCCAAACTGTTGGATGAGATTATCGTCAATTCTCTCTTTCAATAATTATTCATATTTTTTTTTAATTATTGAACTCAACTCTATATAGGAAAGTAGCCATCTCGATAAAAAGATATCCAACAATCGAATACCACAATATGGTCCATAATCAAATATTTTGAAGAGAAGGAATTTTAAAATTATTTGAATCTATTAGGATAATTGAAGATAAGTAATATAACTCTTTTTTTTAGATTTATTGGTGAATCGTATGATATTCATATCATTGAATTTTGAGTTATATTATTTATAATTTATAAATATGAAGTATGATATTTATTTATTAAATTTATCATATTATAGAATATAATTCTATGTATTATCGAATGTATTGATTTTATTATGGATTACAAAAGATTGATTTCAATTTCAAATGATTTTATATAGTTTTTGATTTGCAAACATGAAACTGATTTTATGGAACAAGAGCTTTGATTTGAAACGGATTTTGACTTGCAGCCTGACTGTATCAAAACTTTGTTAGTGGGGGTTATATACTGATATATCGATGCCCTGATAGTAAGAGTTGGTGCTAGTACATCAATATCCTACCAGTGAGGATTATATAATGGTATATCGATATCCTCCCAATAAAGATTATATGCTGATATATTGACACCATGCTAGTGAGGGTTGTATGTTGGTATATTGATATTCTACTAGTGAGGATTATACGCTAGTATATCCACACCATACTAATGAAGACTATATGTTGGCATATCAATACCTACCAATGAAGATTATATGCTAGTTATCAATATTCTGTTGGTCAGGTTTATACATTAGCTTATCATTATCCTACCAATAAGGGTTATACATTGGTACATTAACTAAACTTGATATCTGGTCCAGCCATAAAAATAAGGTAATAGTTCATGGCCATCAAGATGAACCAGATATTTTGAAAAGAATTGATTTATAAATAAAAATAAATTTTAAAAAGAATGAATTTGTATGCATATTATTTTAACAGTATTGTATATTTTGAATTAAATTTTGAATTAATATACTCTGCACGCTCATTTTTAATATATTATTTTTATTTGATTTATTTAATTAAAATATTTATTGCTTTTTGAGATGTCTAGCTTATTATTCAATATTTTACTTTGTTTTTACATATTCGAGAACAAGCTTGTCTCGCAGGTTCATATAGAAGAGCGATTACAAACAGAATTTTGATATTTTTATTTTAGATTAAATTTTATTAAATTAGATATAAGATATAAAGTATTATTTTATAAGCCATTTGATTAGTTATTTAAATTAAATTTGCATGTTAATTTATTAATTATTTATTTCGCTGTTGCTTTTTGATTTCGTGTTGAAATGCCTTACATACCTATGAGGAGAGTTCTCGACAAACATGCGATGGTTGCCACAATTCTTAACTCATAATCTCGGATCAAGAGCGTGATGGTGTACCTACTTTTTTTTTTTTTTTCTTGACCTGAACTTGGTCTTGGCAATGATCAACTAGTTTAATTATTAAAGAATTATAAGCAGAAAATTTGCTGTTAATTGCTTTTAATTAAGCTCATACCTTTGATAGAGCTTCCAGCAGTTTCCAACACGCTCGACCAAGCCCCAGGCTCGCTAGATCAAACCTGATGAAAGGTGCATCCTTAGTCAATTCAACCAACTCAAACTAGGATAAATAATGGAAATGGATTACTTGGAAGAAAGTTCCTTGGAAGTGAGATCCATTTACTAGCATTTGTAACAGGCTAACAGTAATGTCTATTCTTTCTGACTGCTTCTATTATTTGATTTGCCTTCTTGTTAGTGGGTGTAAAGAGGTTGTAGTATCTGGGAGTGGGGTAACCAGGGTGGCTCTTATGTCAATTTAATAACTTCTTCTAGTTGGCTTTTAGGCCTTTTCAGAGATTGCAGGTAATTATGTAAGTGAACACCGTTCACTTAACTAACGGCTTGGAAGATGAGATACTTGGAGACGACGAGAATGGTTAACAACACTGCACTCCCTCCGGTCTGGATTCTAAAGGTGTTACATCAAACAGAAATCTGATAACCCAATGTACATCAAAGCTGAAAATTTTTCTTAACACGCGGGCGCGCGCACGACGATGACAACAACAACAAAAAAGAACTGAACTTTCCAGCATGGCCAGGCTTAGCAAGGACATACGCGCGTGCACGACACAACAACAACAACAAAAAAGAGCTGAACTTTCCAGCATGGTCAGGCTTAGCAAAGATTCCACGAGACCTCCCATCGTGATTCGAACCCATGACTCCATTCCCATTATCTAAGTTCAAGGAACACATTCAAAGTGTAGATCATGAGCCACGGATACTCCATTGCATTTATTTTAATCAGAACTTAAAATAATTTTTTACTTGTGATTGCTGTTGATAGTAGACTTTTAAAATCTTTAAAAATAAAACTTTAACGTTCATAAAATTATTTACTATTCGGTAACTATATTTCTAAAATGCTATAGAATTTTAACATGTATTTGATAATTAAATTGAAAAAGTACTCTTAGAATGATAAATTGTATTAAAGGATATTACATATATAATATTATTAGAATGTAATATAATATAATAGAATATGGTAAACTATAGCATAATAATATCGCAAAATATGACATGATATACTAATATATTGATATGTAGTATAAAATTATAATAATGTAACATAATTAATATAATATAAGATTATATTATAATATAATATTATTATAATTATAATGTAATATGATATTAATAGTATCATAGAATAATATAATATGATAAAATATGATATAATGCAATATAGTAAGATATGATATCATATAGTAATATATTATCATATTATTATAATAATATAATATAATAGTATAATATGATATAATAAATAACAATGTAAATTAACAATTATAATATAATATTTAATTATAAAATACTATGATTATTATTATTACCAATATATATTAATATATAATTATATAATATCATATTTTTACAGTATTCGTCTATGGGTATTTTGGTCACCATAAAAATTTTATTAAAATTAAAACAACTTGCTAACATATGCAGAAAATATTTTTAGAGAGAAGCTTCAACATGAAACTCCTCTGAAATAGATCTTTTCAATCTTTTGGCAACGCCAAACAACCCTTCAAAAGCTTAGCCAAATAGGGAGTGCCTCATTGGACTGTTAGTACACTTCAAAGTTAGCGGCAACATGCAAATGCTAAACGTCTAGTTCTCAAGAAAGCCCTACTCTACATGGAGTGGTTGGTTTTGGCTAGAGAAGACATGAAGTCAGAGATAAAAAAGCTTCTACAAATCACCAGAGGCTGAAGTTGTCTTGACAGGTGATGGACAGGTTTTCTGTTTCTCATTGTCTAGAGCTGTCCCTGCTTAGGAGCTTTTTAATGGCTGCATTAGGTACTTGGTACTTTGTCTGGACCATTCCGATCAATGGATATCGTGGCAAGATTCCCACTTACGAAGGCCTGTATTTATGTCGCTTGTTACCGACGCTAGTTGGAATCCTTTTCTAACTTCTGCCAAGTCTTGGGGGGTTTTTTTTTTTTCAGATCTCGAATTTCTGTACTGAATCGGATAGTTTCCCTCGTATGAAACAAAAGGGTGGTTCACATCCTCCCACTTTCACATCAAAAGAAAAAAAACAAAAAAAATTAGTGGCAATATGAGCTATCAATCAGGAGAAAAGTATCCTGCTTGTAGCAGAGCTCTACGGGGATATACCATGGACGGATTTAGGACCACTCCGTGATATATTGTTTTCTGACATTTTTTACTATATTCATAATTGCTCCATTTTTATCAACCAAAAAAAAAGAGGCACTCTATTGACATAACCATTCAGACGATCAAATTAAAATTTATAAACCAGCTATTATTTGAAAATTTCCAGATAAATAAGATGGTTGGGGTTGCAAGTTCATTCCAAAAAGAAATTTGAATAAATGGGAGCTCATCTTACAGAATATCCAAGCTAACAGGGATCGATCTCTATAATCCCACCATGTAAACATTACCTCAACCACTGTTCCCACCCTAATAGAACACCTAAACCTTTCCATTTTACACCCATCCTTGACGCATTTCAAGCTGGAAGGGTTTATCATTCTCCTAGCCAGAATACATACACTGTGGCAAAAAACTTTGCTCGTTTTAAGGTGGAATGCTTGTATATCATAACGACTACCTACCCGGAGGCTGTAAGATTTGCCTGGCTTGGTCTACTACTACTTTGAGGATCTTAGGTTGGCTATGAAGCTCCATCAATGGCCATATTCCCCAATCCCACTGCCATTTCCTCCCTTTCATCTTTCTCCTTCCTCTGCTTCTCAGAAACACCATCATCCGATGGCTGGCTTTGATCGGTAGGTGGCAAGCATGGCTCGCATAGTAAAGGTCCCGCATTGATCCATGGGTGCTGAAGCAACTGAGCCGCTGTGGGACGCTTTTCTGGAACGAAGTCAAGTATAGGCACAAGGAAATCAGCCATGTCTTTTGCATCCCGTTCATTGAAGTCGTACTTCTCAATAAGCACTTTGTGGAGGGGCCAAAACTTCAAGCGGCGGATGTGCCTCAAGTCCCCATACCTATTGAAGAATGCACGGGAGTACCGGCCACCCAAAGCAATCTGGCAACGAGCATTAAGTGAATGTTTGAAACAAGTAAACTTTCTAAAGATGAACTTAAGTAGGAGAAAAGATGGCTTTACCTTGCGTGGCATCATACCTAGTAGCTCCATCATCAACGCTAAGTGGTCCTGCACAGCATAAGTATAATAATGGATAAACAATTATAGCTCAATCATTACCAGTAAAGATTCTCCCCCGTTACAACATCATCACAGTCAATCTAGATCATCACAATCGTAGTTGTTCCAGAAAGCATGGAAGAATGGAGATACCATATGCATGTATTAGTAGAAGATGGTCTGTCCAGTGTACCAAGCAGCAAATTCATACCTCTTAATTTAGGAAAGAGCTATCTCTATTAGACGTGCATAAGGACATGCAGTCATCCAACACAAAGAACTGTATACACTGGGGACATGTTTGCAGGCAACATTAATGCAGGACGGTAGAATGAGTGTCTGCACAGAAATTTCTACAATGACATGAAACCAAGCATAGAAATTTTTATGCAGGCAATACAAGATAGAATAAGTTGCAGAATTTGCTGTTATGCATGCTCAGAGGATCAGCTTATCTGCTCCTCTCTTGAACACTTTGTATACTTCACATTTAACTAGGAATGTCAGGCGCCAATTTTATTCGACTGCAAATTTAGTTTGCAAGGCTGAACCATTATAAGTACAAAAAAGCATGTTTATTGATGATATATTATCAGGTTTGGTGTTTGGAGACACACGTCAAAGTTTATGAAACCTGGAAACTATCAGGTTTGGAACTCGGGCATGCTAACATCCATTGGAAATATAAAGAGCACAATGCAACGCAGACATTCAAGCAGACCCAGCATTATGCTTCTTCTTATTTTTGGAGAAAGCAAATCTTGGTCAATAAAAGAAAATAGGAAATATTCCTGTACAGAATTCTAATATAACATTTCAGCATCACAAAAACAATGAACATCAGCTGTTGCAGGAAATGCGCAACTATCCCTATTAACTTTCGCCTTTCACATTTTCATTTCCACTGTAACATCTAGGATTGATAATGATAAATCATATGGAACATAAAAACATTGATAAAACAACATTAGCAGGCAGTAGCTTATCCGTTGGTATGTGGAAAATATGCAGACAAACTAGATTGGTTGAAAAGGAGGGGAAAAAAAAACTCAAAAATGAATATTGTTTACCCATACATCAGGTGAACACAATATAAATAACCAGCATAGCATGTAAGTGAACTATCAAAAACCACTGCTAGTTCAGAGGGGGAAAAAAAACACAGAGAGAGAAATGTTAACATGGATTTCAAAATCACTCCAGAGAACTGAGTAATCCAGCTAGGGCATCTTCAGGGAACATTCTTCTTAATCCTAATGAACAACTGGGTGACAACATGCAGTTTTGAACTCCGACAGAAATAGTGGCGACATGAAACCAGCGACACTCAAGCCACAAGAAGAAAGATGACATAAGAATGAGATAAATGGGGCAACTGATTGCTTCATAAAGAGTCAAGCAGATGGCCCAACAAATGTGGCATTAACATAAAGCAAGAATTCAGCTCAGTGGTAAAAACAACCGCAGAAGCATAGCCAAGATAGGGAAAAATAGAGATTGTAACAATCATCCTAGAGCTTAGCTGCTTCTATGTTGATTTTTCCCTCTTATGTATCATTTCAGGCTAACTAACTGTAGAAGGAAATATTACAAAAATTTTGAGTTTCTCAACCCAGGCACTAATACGAGCAACAATTTACTCTGGTTATGTCCTACCCAAGCTTCAAAAAGAGATTGATGTAACAAAAGATAGAGTTCTTCATGCATTTAATTCATGTAATGACACAATCAAAACCACAGCCTCATATAATTTCCTTACTAGGAAAATATATCTTCTGAAATTTCACTCAGCATCCCCAAGACTGACAAAGGCCTCAATGCCACATTGCAATATACAACACAGGTTCTTCTAAAAATTGGCTATAAAGAGCACTTTGCACCAATACACAATTAAGTGTATTTTTTTTTCAACATATAAATATGTCTTCTATGACACTCACAGAAATAGTGTACGTGGGGGGAAGGCTGAATATATCTAACCCTCCCCAGACACCATATTAGCGGGAGCCTCATCCACCAGGATGCCCTTTTACAAGCATTTCATGAAAAATAAACTATATGAGTAACAGGAGAAAAGGGGATCTATCCTTTCAGATAACCACAAAAACTAAATGCTTGCAAAATATCTTACCTCCAAAATAAAATTTCAAAAATTAAACACACAAACACAAAATTGTTACGTCTTTCATCCTTACCACCAAGCTGCCAGGAAAGAAACTAGCATAAAGCAGGCAGCTAATAACTTTGCTTTCATCTTTCGTGTCTTCTTTTAGTGACTTTTTGAAAGGGTAAAATGAAAAAAGTGGCAGGGCCATCCTTTTTCACTTATAAACACCAATTCCCATACCCTCTCTCCGACTCCATCTCTCCCCTCCAACAATCTCATTTCCCTAAATATCCTTCAAGAATGGTGATGACTCATACAGCCCTACCTCACTTAAATACCCTCTGCTTCCTTGGATCCCATCAACCCAAGAACTCTCACTACAAAAACCTGCTCAGAGCCTCTGATGATGTCTTGGGATTGGGATACATATTGACTTCATTATTGAAATACATGTACAGAGGTAGATTTTAGGAAAACTTGGAAATGTTAGGATTTTTTCTCATTTGTTGTATTTTGTATCACAAGTTCCAATCCATGGGAATTTAAATCATTTCTTTGAGAATAGATCTACGCATAGATGCATCCTGCTGGTTCAAATTCTAACCACTGTAATCTTTGCCTCTTTTTATCTTATGTGTGTCGACTCGAAGAGAACAAAAATTGTTCAATCTAACAGTTGCAACATATATATTCAACATAACAGAAGCTTAAAATAGCTTGAAATCATTTCTGATCTCTATGGCTGCCTGCTAATAGAACAGAACCTGAAGCACTCGAGTAACTTGTGATATGCATTTTAAACCTTCAATTCTATGGAAACTTGAAAATTCCTACCTAGTGGTTTTGTTTATGATTACATATATTGTCGTTCTAGTCATGCTCTAAAGGCAGCAGAAGCTGTTGTCATTCATTTCAGAGACAAAATGAAACTGTAAGGCATATCCCTTCTTGATTGGGAACAGAGAATCTTTGAGTGGACTACAAGTGATAGAATTCTTAGACACAAGTTTTTGGTTTCTAAGACTTACAGAGGATCCTATAGTACGAATAAAAAAGGCTTCTACTGGTCACTAAGAAGTCACTTAAAGCATAGACATCAAGTAAAGGGACAAATGGATCACACCATGATTGTCCAACCTGCAAAGTTCCATTCATAGCTAGAGGGCCTGAGTAACATATTTTAACCTAGCTTGAATACTTCACTTTAAGCATGATATGAAGCCACCAATAAGTTCATATGTTGAAGTTTCTTTCAGTTTTTTTTTTTTTTCTTTTTTTACCATTTTATGCTGGCTATGTATTTGTAACCTTAAGAGTTCTAGAATAGAAACATTAATAGAAACTGTAAAATAAATTCGTCCCCTGTCCATAAAGTTCCATCAAGTTAACTAAAAGTGGTGGTTGGAGGATGGATAACATTTTATGGATAATACGGCATGTAGATTTCTATGTTGAACTTTCCATGTTGCTAACATTTCCTGTTCAATGAGTATTGCAAAAATTAAGTGTTGTTGATCTCAGATCCTGCATACATAACCTCATCTATTTGTGCTCTTTTCAACTTTTTATCATGCTTGCTAATTTTTGATATTGTAATTGTTGTTCATATGATATTAAATTTAATAATCTGCAAATGATGATGCTTATTTTGCATTACCGTCTGCATCTGTGTATGTGTGTGTGTGTATGAGCTGGGTCAAGTCTTAGAACAATTTGGCATTGCTTCTGCTTTTTCAGAAGAGCTCTTTTATGAAGAGCTTCAGTTGAAATGCTTTAGAAAGAAGCACTCTTTCACTTATCCGGCTTAAGGTAAAGCATCATGTGAAATCATTTGTTTTAAATTTATTTGGTCTCAACCCAGGTTTCAAAAACCAGTACTGGACCTCGCACCATTTTTTTGCCGGAATGGAAACGTACCCAGTAATGACACATAATTCAGGATTGCATCCCTTACCAACACACTCTGCACCGGTGCCGGAAACTTGCCAAAGGTATGGACACATTCATACTGGCCCATACCAACAGTATTTGAAACCTTGGTTTCAATAGAATAGGTCTAATTCTAATACATATAAATCAAACTTTCTTGAGATCAACTTAAGGAATAATAATATTTTTAAAAAAAACACACACATAAGACAATATGTTTAGTTTACATTGAACCCACGCAAGCACATTAAATTTAAGCTGACCTAATTCGTGTGCATGTGCAATACAACTATTCTTAAGGCAGCTTTTTGACTCCTGTTTATGTTAGTACTTATTGAAGGTTACCAAACACATCTTTGACCCAAAAGGCAATTTTTTATTGTAAAAATTGTAGAAATGCTTTTGCTAACAACACCAAAATAATTGCAAATTTTTATCTCAAGAAAATGACAAAATTCGGGGTAAAACCGTTTAACACCTAAAAAATAAATTCATGTTTAGATTCCATGTATTCTCTGAAAAAACTTTAGGTCAGCAATATTTCCAAAAAGCCAACCATTTGTGGGAAGAAAGATCATTTATTTGAAGATGAAATAGAAAGAACCCATCTCATATCACTGAATTTTGATTTGGTTCTTGACACGATGATTTTTCACCTCCAACTAGTATATAAGACCTCAAATTACAAATAAGCACCTCCTGCGGGATAGACCCATTTTGGACCTTGATAAACAAATTTAAACTGGTCAGGCTAGGTTCCATATATAAATTCATTAACTTTATACATGTGGCTACATGTAGCACTCCTAGATTGCCACACAAGTAGCATTTATGCACACACAACTCATTCAATCATATGGACACTTCAACAGGAAGTACCTCTATACTTGTTGAATACAAGACAAGACAAACCCATATACCAATCTTTAAATACATCTTTGTCCTCAACCAACAAACAGTCTTGCACCAAATTACATTCAAAATCATGTAACACTTATTCCCTCTGATTTGTCCATGACTCGTTAATGTGATTTAAGTTATATGACATGAAGTTAGAAAGCAATCTGACTTGCACATAACATGACTTAATAAGAGAAGATTCTTGCAACACAACTTAAAAGCTCCGCATCAAGGTTCGTTCAACAAGTATGGAGGACATACCAGCCAGCAACCGGTTAGGCATGGTACAGATCCATGCTATGCCATTCCAAGGTGTACCGACAAAGGGAGAGCCAACAGGGAGGAGGAGATAGAGGGAGGGAAGGAAGGAGGGGGTGCGAGAGGAGGGAGAGAGAGCCCCTAAATTGTTTTGAAAATTTCCAGCTGAAGTTGGAAAACTTCAACCTCTCCCTCTCCCTCTGTTTCAAACCGACAGACTGAACCATACTGATAACCAACCATCCGGTTCAATACGCCCTGAACCGATCGGTTCAATATGGTTCAGCAAATGATGCTTTCGATGGTATGGCAGAAAAACAAATGAAAGTATAAATAACTTACTTATGACTTCTAAAAAACAAACAATCCTTGCAGACGATTCAAAACACAAAATTAAGCCAACAAGGCATCAAACATCGTTGGTTTGCTGCATGTCTATTCTTAAGGTCTCATCTGTGTTACCTAGACACTCCATTTTTAAGCTATCTGGAAATGTCAACACCTTTGGACACTTGAACGAAGCTGGACACGGCATGACATGACTGAATGCTTCACTTTGAAGTGTCCTATTGCCATCGGCAATGAGTGTCCGATGCTTGCATTTTTTGGAGTGCCATGCCGAGATCTTAGTTTTAATTGTTGGACACTTTGAGTAAAGTGTCCTTAAGTTTTTCTTGATACCTAAAATGAAAAGTCCTTAATTCTTTTGTAAACACTTCAAGCAAAGTCTCTTCATTGTTTATAATATAAAGTTATCTTAGTTATATGAACACTTTAAGCAAATTGTATTATGTTTTTAATATAAACATATCATGGTTAGTTATCATTTTCACTATCTCAAAATATCTTGAACCAAAATGGAAAATAAATTAAACAACATGGCCATTCCACTAAATTAATTGTTAGTTTGCTTCCATAAGTAGTTAGCATCAATAATTCCAAATCTCTCTTTTTTGGGAATAAGCATCAAAAGACACAAACGCACTACATACATACATACATACATATGCTAACAGATATGCACTCACTCTCTATACATATAATGTTATATGTATATCCATGCCATGTCCCCATGCCTAGATTTTTGGAGGTTGTTGTGTTCAACACTTGAGGACACTTGACGACTTGACACCCATGCCAAGTGTCTAGGTAACACTGGGACTCATATGTTGGAGACAACTTAACTTAGCCTTGTTAAACTATAAGATGAGACCTCTAAGGGAGAAATGATGTGTTTAGAGATTTATTATTGACACAATGTATGGCTTGTTCCTACTCTTTACCCTAGAATTATTTACTGAAAGTTCTTTTTCTCTTTGATTGCCCTAAACTGATAACTACCCAATGTTAACATGAACAAAAGCATCACCTAATGATTGAGGTGAAAACCGTTTGTAGGTCTTGAAAAATCAACATAACCTGAAATTTTAATCCATTTCTCCTTCAAAAATGATGTGTACATGTTATGGTTCTCAACACGAATGAGGAATGTGCCATTTATCAGTCTTATGATTAACTAGGATTCTTTTCTGAAGCTATCTGGAGCATATTACATGTTCAAATTTTAAACTTGAAAGTCCCTGACTGTAAACACACAATCAAGGTTGCAGGCTTTCAAAATAAGCATAAGCATTAAACAAGATTGTCATCCTCCTTCAAATAAATACATAATTTCACTTTTTAACCACCAGAACATACATGAAATCAATTGGTCTATACATCTTGTTATTACAACTCTCCATAACAGGGGATATCAACAGCTACTCCTAGGGCAGTCCTAAGACATGTTAATTATCTGAATTATTCAAAGTTAAAAAAGCTGAGCTAGAAATGAAAACCTTATATAGAGGGGCTAATGCTAGGTCTAACTATAATTCGCATTACTTTTTCTACAATTATCTTTGCAGTATTTAATGATTCATAAAGGTTATGTATAACTATCTGCTAGCTCAGAGTTGCTTTGAGGTGATTCCATAACATGGAAACAATTGGCAAGAGGCTACTGGTAGTTGGTATAAAGAAATGAGAACCATTATTACTGAGAAGTTTTTAACCAGTGCAGCCTGCTTGTCATTAACTTACATTGCCTCTCTCTTGATCAACTTTCTCTATAGTTTCTGTAAAGGAACAAATGGAGAGAGAAGTTGTGGAAGGGAAGATGTAGGGGACATACAATTGCTCCGTTATGGACCATTTGATGCTAACCAAGTCTATATGCTTCGACTTATTGGTTGCTAGATCTTTCAGTTTAATATGTCAAATTCTAATGAAGTTAACTTAGGAAAAAAAGAAAAAGGAGGGAAAAAAAAATAGTATATGATGTAACGAAAGAATGTTTGTACAAGAGATAATCACTCATAGGCAACTATAGAAACCCCAACAGAATTCCTCCAGACAAGGAAACAGAAACTTAGCAAGGTATGGTAGACACAAGAGGCAGAAAGGAATTAGAAGGAAAAACATCCTCAACAAGAAAAGAATAGAAATTAAGAGGCTGATCATGATAGGAAGACAGCTATTACAATGAAAGATTTAAATTAAGGAGAGAAAAAGGAAATTTCAAATATAGATAGACATTTTCTGTTTGAAGACATAATGTCAAATTATTTAAACCTTCCTTGAGAAATATTTCGAGAATTAGATTTAAAAAGATATTGACGTAAAGGAGCATTTTCACATGGTAGTTTTTTGAGAATCTAACACTAGTCAATGTCATGAAAATAATGGAAATAGATCCTATTTGAGAAGATATTATTATTATTATTATATATGCCTAAGAGGATTCAAGTAATAGAAAAAGGGAGAACTGGAAGGCTACCACCAATTGGGAGAGAAGAAAATAATCTTCCATCTATTAGCCTTTGGCAGAAATTACAATGAGATTCACACACTTCCAGTTTTACAAGATGGTGAAGCATATCAAGGCAAAAGATAGGTTCAGATCTCAAATCCTGCAAAATCAATTATTTGTATCATAATGCAGCTGGGATGAAAACAAGATACCTACTCGCATGAAAAGTTGTTAGATGAGAAACAAGCAAAAGAAGCAATTGAAAAATAAAAGAGGTCCAAATTATTGAAATACTAGACCACTGAAATAAGCACACGATGCCAGAAATGTGAATTGAAACTACATTAGAAAAATTAGTAACAGATGAGGCTTTTAAGTTTCCATCTTGAGCTAAAAAGGCATATCATTTGTTTGATAAACTAGACTTCACGATATTCAATATGAAATCCAGTTCACTAATAAACAAGTATTATTTGATAGACCATCTACTTCATTAGCTCATTCCATGTGAAATGTCAAGTACATAGGTTTCTCAGATGTTCCCAATTTGACAGAAGAGAGGCTTGTTCTGATGAAATGAGAGAAAAATTCATTTCCCAAAGAAGTTTGCCCAGAAAGTAAAAAGAGTGAGAGTAAAATTTCACCGAATTTACACTCTAGAGACTGAATTATAACATATTCTGAACTAATGATGGGTTTCCGTAAGATGACCTTTCCTCTGCTTGATGATATCAGAAATGCAACTTATAGCAGAAACCTTTTCAAAGATATCTTAGATTTATATATGTTCTAAAAAATAAACTAGATATTCTAGAGAGTGTATGAAAATAAAGGTATATTACATGATTGGCAAGAATAATGGAGCGATTATTCATGTAAAAAAGGTCATAGTGAAATTATAGGTGGACAAAATTTAGCCTTTGAACCTGAACCTGTGTTCCTTGTCACCATATGACAACCACATGTATGTGATGTGGCTGCTCCTACAAAAAATTGTGCATGTGTCACATTCTAAATGGCAGATAAAACCTAGTAGAAAGTTCATTACCATAACTTAAAAGTATCACCTTACTGCCGTCACTACCTACAACAAAAGTGACTCTAAGCAACAGAAAGATGAGTTACCAGGTTAATTCCAGTTTTGCTCGCATGTGCTGTGTAATGTATCTTATAGCAGACAAAATGGTGTAACCTGAATGGATAAAATTATTTCTGGACATGTTATGCCATTAGGTTTAAGAAAGATTTATCTCAGCTGTGAATACAGGCAAAGGTACTTAAGGAATTAGCACTGACAGGCGAGCTTTTCTGGGTAGCATTAATTCAAGCACCATCAAACTTTATAAGTTTTGGATATAATTTAACACCGCTGATAACCAAAAAGTTAATAAATAAGGAAAAAATTATAAATCAAAAGGTACCAGTCTCATGTCTTTTACCTCATCCCGATCAAAATTGTCCCCACTATGTGGATCAAAAAGCACATCCCCTGTTGCAAGCTCAAAGCAAATGCAGGCAAATGACCACATATCAGCAGGTGTTGAATACTTGGACCCAAGAAGCACCTCAGGGCAACGATACTGCCTTGTCTGTATATCACTTGTGAACTGCTTGTATGTCCAACAAGCGTTCCCAAAGTCCACCAGCTTGCACTGTAAGTCAGCCTCCATCACCAACCTCTTCCTCGTATTCCTGCTTCCTCTCCTATGCCCATGCACTGCTCCCTTGTGCACTTCAACATCACCATCACCATCATCATTCAGTGCAGATGAATGTTGCACCCCATTAGCATCTGCAGTAGCTGAAGCCATGGCACTCCCTGATGTCGCGGCAGCCGCTCGCTTTGCTTTCCGCTTCATCTTTTTCTTCTGATTCCGAGTAAGGTCCCCATTGACAGGGGCAGGGACTTGGGTGGTGGGTCATTGGACTTCACAGCAGGGATAAACAGGGGAGTGCTGGACTGACGCGGGTCCCTGGAAGGGTCAATGCTGGATACCAGGAGAACATTCTCAGGCTTAAGGTCAGTGTGGATGATCTGTAGATCATGGTGGAGGTAGTCAAGAGCTACAAGAATATGGCGGCAGATCTCTTTCACCATGGAAAGGGGAACACCCCGGTAGTCAGTGTACTTAATGAGAGTGAGAAGGTTGTCCCCGAGAAACTCAAACACCATGCACACATGGTGTCCATTAGGTCCTGAATGCTTGAAGTGATCGAGCAGCTTCACAACACATCGCTTGTCATCCGAGTCCCCCTCAGCAATCTGCTTCAAGATCTTTATCTCATCCATTGCTGCCTCTGTGTAGTGCTGCGCACTTTTCTGCACCTTCAGTGCCACATACCGCTATAACACCAAAGCAAAATCAGATTTTGATGCTAGTTCCTCCATGTTCAGGCAACAATGAGACAAATTACAAAGAGAAAGATCAGGTCTTCATCGAGGTCATCAGATTGCAAAAAAAAAAAAGAGTTACAGCCATGAGTTACGATCAAACTTCTAAGCCATTTTTTCCATTTTTGATCTCGGAAGCAAATTGATTTTCCTACTTTTTATCAATCCTCCTCAGCTCTTACAGCAAAAGAGCCAAATAATCGAAACGAGATCAAGTCTAGAGCCATTACTTCTTCGACTTTAGAGAAAAAACTCAAAACAAAAAAGTGCTCTTCCTTTCTTTAGGGGAAAAGGACTGGATTGGTAGGACTCTGTCTATACACAGCGAGAAAAGAAGCGATGGATTCAGCTTCTACGGAGAGAATCCGGGGGTTCTAGGGATCTTACGGAGTGGACAGTGTCCCAGGCGAGCCAGACGGTAGAGAAGTGGCCCCAGCCGAGCTTGGACTGGACGACGTAGGCCCCCTGCTTGAAGGAATCGCCGACGCGGACGGCGTGGTATCCGCCCCGCCGGTAGTCCTCGGTACCCTCGTCCTCCGACGTGTAGTTGCTGCTCTCGCTCCGCTCATCCTCCTCCGCCATCCGATCCAACAGACCTCGCTCTCCCTCCGATCGCTCCCACGCCGCCTCGTCGCCTCCGTCGCCGGATTCAAGAACTAGGGTTTGCACTCCACGCGCGCTCGTCCTCCCTCCCCCTCCAAAGTTCTCCCTCGCACGGCTTCTGAGCGAAAATAAGTAAGTAAATGGATTGATAACTTACATAAAACAAATGAGGTGGAGTATAAATTGTACCTCATGAACTGACTAACAAACCTAAACCACACCTTCTTTTTCGAAGAACACTGGGAAATTAGATGACGTGGCTGGCCTGCATGCTAACAGCTGAGACGGTTAAGAAAGGATAGTGGATGCATTTGACGCTATTGGTTTATGGAGGTTGATGTAAGGAGTCTTTTTGATGGAGAAATCTCACGGTCACCGGAATAATGGGAGAGGTGAAAGGGAAGTAAATGGGTCTTCTTTGCTTTGAGTGGGAGGGTGGTGGGTGACTAATGGGCTGTCAGATGGCAGCGGGGGAAGGCGTAGGATAAGGGGATGGACCAGCACGGATCCAAGCTAGGATGTTTTGGCTGCTAGATTTCTTTCACTCATCACACCTGAATACACATGACATGAAAAGACCACCAAATGGATCATGGATGGCAGGATGGGCTCTCTACACTCTTGTGGATGTAATGTGATGCATGGATAAGTCGGGGTTTAGGGTTTTCTATTTTTCATTTTGACCCAGAAATCATGGGTTTGCATATGGATTGAATTTGATCTTGATATATTAGGCATGGATTTTGACTAAGGTGATGTTATAGTTTAGCTAGTCTAGAGGTGGTTGTAAGCTCAGTGATAATATGATTGCATTGTTTGTCATGAAGAAATTTCGAACATTATGCTTGTTGAAAGAATAAATTCTTTATAAAAATATAAAATAATTTATTTTTAAAAAAATAGAAAACTAATTTGTCTAGAATTTCTATAAATTAGTTTTGCTCAGTTATCCACAACATAAGAGAGTTTATGTGACATTAAAGCAACTACATTTTCTATATCTCCATCCTCAAGAAAACATCTCCAAACTTGTTCAAAACAAATATCTTTCTTCCTAGAATTTGAATATTGGAGAAATAAAGCCAAATTTGTCAAATAACAAGCTCTGATGGGTTGCTGCTAGTGGGGTATATAGCCTAATTCATGGGGTGTTCGCTGAGTTCATAGTAGAGGATGTGGGATTAACAACTTAAACTTATTTTTACTAGGCCATATAATAATATATACATAGATCTACCTATTTCTTCTTACTTATACATCGAGGCAAATTTATCCAAGCAATATTAAATGTGGATCATTTTATTTTATAAAAAAAAATCCTACCATTCTTGCAAAATTAATATCTAAATGTTTATTATTTATTTATTTTTGATTGCAAAATTCTCCTCTAATAGAGATCGAAGGAAGAAAAAAAAATAAAAATATAAACAAAAAAAAAACATCGATGGGATTTGCCTCCTTTCAAAACTTTCCTATGCACTCCTCTTTCCTCTCTCATGCCTAATGCCCATCTTGATGCCAACTTTTTCTTTGCTTCTTTTTTTTTTCTCTTTCTACCTCTCCTTTCAAATCAATCTTCCCTTTCTTCTCTTCCATAATATAGTCGCAAGTGACAAGAGTTTAGCTAAATAAGAAAAATCAATTGCATTCCATTGATTAGTTCTAAAGAAAGAGAAGGAAAAAAGTTTGTGATAAGACATTCATTGATTGGTTGGCCGGCTGGGAAAATCCAATCACTGCTTCTCTTGTATTTCCCTGCTCTCTCATCTTTCTTCGATATACAGTTTAAATAACCATTTTTCTAATATGTAATATATATCCAAGCAACTCATATCTAAGCATTCTTGGTACGCAAATACATACCCAACAATTCATTGATATACTCACTATTTTATCGACTATACCTTATTTAAGCCTCAAAATGAAGCAATATATATTTGGTTGCTGTTTCGTCAATACATAGCATATGTTCAAGTAATACACACATGAGCCACCTTGTCGCTCATTCATGCTGGTTTGCCTTTAGATACCTTCTCATGAGGTCTCTAATGATGAGCTCAATCTATTTCTCATGGTATCAACTCGGCAAGATGGGGATGATGATGCTTGGGGTAGAGGTAGTTGACGAGGAGTTAAAGATCTCAAGTTTGAGTAGATTCGAAGTCTTCAGGTTTTATAGGAAAGAAGAAGGGTGACAGTAAAAAAAGGGAATATTGATGAAGAGTTGAAATAATGAGTCGTGACAAATTGGTGGAGTTCTCCATGTTTAGTGCTTTAGAGAGAGAAAAAGATTATAACCTGAGTTGCATCAGGAAGTAAAAGAAAAAAAAAAAGAAGAAGAAAATGGTCATAACAAGAGAGAGAAGAGGGGGAATAATTTTAATAGACCTTGCTCTTTCCGAAGTGCAAGCATAAGTGGCGTGCTAAGTGCCACGGTGGGAGGCCACAAGGGGGCACGTGCGCGAGGCGTGCGCGCGGTGGAGGTGGTTGGTTGCCTTCACCTCTCTCCGCGACCTTCACTTCTCTCCATTTCGATTTCATCTTCTTTATTCTGTTCGCCTCCTTCGGAGTCCACTCGAAGACCTCTCCAACCGCCGGCGGAGCTCCGTCCCTGTTCTCTTTGTCCGGTGAGATCCCTTTCCTCCGATCCCATTTTCTTCATTTTCTCTGCCCCAAACCCTAGCTCCTTTTCCGATCGCTGCTGCAAAGACCAGAATCTCGAAGTTGTTTCCTGAATCATCGGTATATAAAACCCTATATCATCTAGAAACCCTAATGTCGTTGATCTCTGTTGCTTCTTGCTTGATGGAGAGTGGATCGATCTGGATTCTATGATATTTACTGCGCTGTTTTTCTTTTTTTTTTTTGATTTGTCGTGATTTTTGGGAATTTTTGAGTTTCTGTACCATTTTCTTCATCTTTTGAATGAATTGCTTATCTTCTTCTTTTTCATTCATGTAGTTTCGGTTTTGATGTGGTTTTTACTGTGCCATTTGACAAATGTTTGTTCGTGACTAATTTGCCATCTGTATTATTTTGGGTCGAGTGTGGAGAGACCTGTGGGCTGTGTCTGCGTTTAGGTTCATGGTGTCGTGGTATAAACCCTGGTTCTCTGATTAGTTGTGTTCTGTTGATGGTTTGGAAGAGTTAAATTGGGGTTTAGTTGTGATGGAAGTGTTGCATTTGACAAGACGTGGAACACTTGAGATGGAGCTATGCGACTACTACCGTTCAGTATGACTCATAAACACTGTTATCTCGACATTCGATGGATCCGGATTTAGAATATTGAATGTGAGCGGTGCTCCGAGGTTACTATTGGTAGTGTTAGTATGTCCTTCTAGTTAAGATTGTTTCTATCATACTTTGCTAAGTCCTGTCACCTGCTGACTCAGAAACGAGCAATCCTCATTGCACTTGAAGTTTTAAGAAGTAAGAATATCCTTTTATCTTTTATTGACCAAACAATGTATGATCATGTATTTGATGACTTACAGATCCCAATTTCCTCCCTAGCAGCAGTAGTGTATGTAACATCTCATTCTTTAATGAAATTCACTGCTAATGCTACTAGCACCGGTAATCTTTTTTTTTATCATCTCATTATTGTAGTTAGTGTTTGTAGTTAGTATAGTTAAATGCGTGTGTATTATTCATGTAATTGTGTTGTAGGGAGCATATATTGCTTCATGCTGTGTCTGTGTTCTGCATGGATTGAATATATAACAATAAACCCTGTTATTCTTTTTTTTGACTAACTGAGATTTGCTTTACAAACCCATTTTTGCACATCATTTGTATGCAGGACCACATCAATTTTATCACAAGCTTCTCCAGATTTTGTTTATAACTTCCTTTCATTTTTTTCAATCTTTTCGTCCTTGTCCCAGCCCTAGGTGTTACGAGCTCTTCAAATTATTGGGCCCACTGAGATGTCAGTTGCACATACCCATACTCCTTCGTCCAGTTTTTCATTATCTTTTCCTCACCTATAGCAACTTCTATGCTCCTGATATAGAAGCACCTTGTTGTTTCTAATTTTACCATCATCAACTTAACTTCCACAAATACTCTTGCATGTTTGCACTTTCTTGGTTTCAGATGTTTTGAAATAAGCACTCTTTAGGGCCCTTTTGTGATCTTCCAAAATCTTCCTTTTGTGAACCAAGCATAAATCTGCCACAAAACACTCTATAATCATCTAGTCATCCATCTGACTGCAGTCTGTTGTAGGTGTTTTGACCCATCTTACCATGCTTCTGTAAAAATATCTCCATGATAAAAAATGCTTGTGTTCTGGTATCTTTGGCTATCGTGTTTAATAGGGCCAAAATGTATATTTCTATTTTCATTAGTATTGTATCTCCTAAGTCATATGACTGTGGCATCATTTAGCCATGTTTTGAAGGGGATCTTATATCAATTTCCATCTTCCTAATATTTTGTTCCCTATATTCATTCATATGTGCTTTCTTTTTCTATGTTTTGACTTATCTTAAATTTGTTTCTAGGGGTGTGCTGGCCCCTGATAAAATCTTGTAAGCTGTATTCCATCCCGTGCAATGAATTTTAAGATATTCCTAATTCAATCTTCTAAATTTTAAGGAAAAGACTTATATTCTCTTCCTGGACGGGATCTGAAATTTTCCTTAATGACTTTGCAGGTATTTTGGGCGGAATTATGAATTTTCTATTGAGAACTGCCCATCCTGTAGCTTCAGATCTACATAGTTTTCCTGAAGCTGAACAGCAGAAAGATGTGCCACTGACACAGAAGCAAGCTACTACTTTGGAGGGTCTCATTGCTGAAGATCCATTTCCGAACTCGCGCACAAAGAAGATGATGGCAAAGATGGTGATGGAGTTGGCGATGGAGGTGGGGAAACACAAGGTTTAGAAAACCAATTTGCTTGTGGAAACCTCGCTGATGTTACAGAAGATGAAGGATGGATCACAATTCCATGCAGTATGTTCTCTCAAACATTTTAATTCATTTTTTGACAAGCTTATGATTGATAGATAGATAAACTTAATCTATCACTAACAAGTACAACTTGGATTACAAAGAGACTCGATTTGCCATTGTTGATGATTATGAAGGCTAGTTTCATGGTTAAATTGATCATCGACATAATGTTACTTGTGAATCTTGTAAATGCTTGTTCACTGTGATAGGAATTTGCTACCTCAGGCTGAGTAACACTTCTCCATGGTACTGAGAACTGAGATTTCCTAAATATAAAACTTCCAGATTCTATAAGCATGGCTTTGGTAGGTTCTTGAACTATGTAAATTTCAATAGTAAATTATATCTTGAACTCCCACATACATCTCATTTATCAGTTTCTTTTCACTCTCCAATCCATATCATTGATATCTATTTTACTTGGTGGAAAATATTGGGAGTTATGAGTGGTTCATCAGATCATTTTAAATGTATAAAGAGGTTGGTTTAGAATATTCTTCTTATGTCCATTGAGCGTGTTTTAAACTGTGTGTATGCATGTCGCTAGAAGAACTCTAGACATATACAAATGCATACACTTGTAACTGTTTGTTTTTAGAATCACCACAAGTTTATACTATTCTGATATATCTATGTATAGTGTTTTAAAATGATTCTCTGCCAAAAAGCATGGTCATTCATCTAGGAAAACTTAGCAGCAAGTACGATCTTTTCTTTTTTACTTGCACTAAATAAAGTTTTAAATATGAAATTACCAATTTTTAATTCAGATATGTGGAAAATTCTCCTCTTTCTTTTCTCAATTACATTGGCCCTCCATTTTGCTCAAATTCTTAAAAATAAGAGTGGAACAAAGATAATTAACAAGATTTGGAATGTGAAATGGAGCCATGAAATTTCCCATTTCTTGGTTTTTAGTAGGAGAAACAATATAAAAACATTCATGTATACACGCACGCACGCACACATTCATATATATATATATATGAACACACACACACATATGTACATTTATGTATTAATGTATATTATAGCACACATAGGGACACGTATATGTACATATATAGTTTTATACTATGTGTTAAAGGCAAAATAAATACTGAAAGTGAATATGGTGCTATGAAGTTCTATTTTTTTTAAAGAAATAAGAAAGTGTTATCATCTTTTTGCTACTTTGTTCTCAATGCGATTTTTTTCTATCATATCCTGGTTCATTTTACTAAAATATACTAGTATTGGCAGAAATTTTCTAACATGATATCAGAATATTCCTATGTAACTTACTAAAATATAACTTTTTACTTAGTTGTTGCCTGTTGGTGTATGTTACTATTATCAAAAAGAATGCTATAATTGGTCATAATTTCTTGTCCTAAAGATTCAAATTTAAGTTTCAGAAGTATGGGAAATTATATGTCTAATAATATTTGTCACGAATAATAACTTTAATCTTAGGTATCTGTATTTTCCCTGGAAAGGAGAGGAATCATTAAGAGAGGGAGGTTGAGCGGAAGATGGCTACAATTGGCTTGTGGGTTGTACCTTAGAAATGAATGATTTTTTGTATTATGAAACCTCATCTTCTTTGCACTTTCTCTATTCTCTTTCCAAGTCTAACAGGGACTTTTGGAGTGTTGTTGTCTGGTTACATGAGCTTAGCAATATTAATGATGAGGTATCTCTTTGAACTACCAACTGCCCAAGTAGGTTCTATTCCACCTCTGTCTCTTGTCCAAACTGTTCTTGGCTAGGATTTTGGAAGGTGACGATTAGTTGAGAACTTATGGCCGTCATAAAATGTCTATTAATTCCTTCCTAGGACCCCTGTCAAGTATAGTTGTATGTGGATTGGATGATAATAATGATAAAATGATCAGTATTCTTCCTTTCCCTTTAAAAGCTGAAGGACACCTTTGGTGGAATCTTTACTGAGGGATGATTCTGCCTATTTGCTTCTAAGTGGTGTAGAATTGTGTATAAACAATTGCTAGTTCTTTTGCGGTGCATTGAAGCACTTGTCTATCATTTCGAACAACTGGTTCCTTCCAATTACTTGAATGGTAAATATTAAATTTTTCTTAATAGTAATATCAACTTTTATAATAAAATATTATATTTGGATGAGAAGAAAATATATAAAAAGCTATTCAACAAGAAAATTGATGAATAAAGAAATGAATTTTGCAATGGAATTCTTGAACGAGAGTTGAGATTTAAGATTCAAGTATTTCCAACTTTAAAGCAGCAAGCATCCACAACAAAAATAACAAAAAGTTAGCAGCGATCATCCACTGATAACAAATATTGAAAAAACAGTTTTCTGTTTCCGACTGTACCAAAGAAAACCAGGATGATGATACAAGATCATGAGACCCTCCCAAACCACTGCTGACTCCCTAGTCTCTAAAGATAGTGTACATCAATTGTGGGAGACTCTCTACTAGTACACTTTCAAAAAGTTTGTCAAGGCAAAAATTCCAGGTCGGATATTTGACACTTCTCCCAATGACTGGACCATCCATCAAATACCTTTTTCTCTTGAATCACAACTATCACTTCTTTGCATTTCATAGACTGTCACTTTGTTAGATGATGGAATGATAGCTGTCCTTGATATATTTCTTAAAGGGCTCACCCACTTGTTGCGTGATATTCATATCTTGATGGATAAAAACTGTTAATCAAATACTACTTGATTGTTTGATGGGATTACAAATATTCACCAATTACTATTTCCCCTTTAAACTGGTCATGTGTCTGATACTGTAGCATCTATCAAGTAATATTTCGTTTGTTGATGGGTATCGAGGTTGTCCGTAAAATGCTCTTTCCTCTTTAAATCAAGGCACTTGTACTTCAACTTTGGATTGCTTGGAAAATGTTTATAGAATTTGAATGATCTGGAGAGGAGAGTTTCCAAAGCTGCAAAATCAAGGTTATTTTTTGGGGTGGGAGTGGGGAGGGGGAGTGGGAGCTTTAAATTTGCCAATGGAAAGCCTTGATTTTACAAAGTTAGAATTGGCTTAAGTAACAGCGGGAGAATGGAGTCAGAATTTTAATGGATGTCTGTATTGCTCGTAGGTTGCTCTGCTGAGGCTTATTTTTCTTGCATCTAAAAGATGTACTTTATTAGTATGTGATTACCTTTTTCTGTGCTGAGGGAGTTTTGTAGTGCTTGTGCCTAAGGAGAAACACAAGACATGGAGAAATTTGGGAATTGACACGGATGCCAACTTCCTCCTAGGATGGATTTCTTGAGGTAGGGCCAAGTTGAAGTTGGTTCATTAAGTTCTTCTTTATCAAAGGAGTAATTAGATTTGATATAGAGTGCAGATTTGTAGATCAGATGTTTTTTTGGAGCTCCCATTGTCCATTGAAGTTGTTTTCTAGTGAAAGGTCTTAGTTGGGGCAACTTTGCTTTAGGTCGTGTTTGGTGTCACTTCTATTTTCAAAAAAAGAAGCAAGAACTAGGTTTTCTAGCTTTTCATAAAAGCATTTTTTTGACACCTTTTTTGGACTTTTTTCGTTTGTAGAAGCATTTTTAAGGTACCATTACCAAATACTTTTTTAAAGAAATGTTTTCCTTCTTTTTTTTTCTTTAAAAGAATTTTTTTTTTTTTTAAAGAAAAGATTAGGAGGAGCTAATCCCACCTACCCACCCCACTCCAAAGGACTGATTGCAGCCGGAAAAAATCAAGCACTCACCCTCTTGCCCAAGTGTCAAGCAATGATACTGTTCGAGGCAAACTTTTTTTTGCTTTAGAAGTTACAAAGTGCTTTTTTCTAAGCAGCATCAACACACCCTTAAACGTGCACAAGCTTCGCCATAAATAGATAAGTGTGTCATACAGTTCTTGCTATTTTCTTTCTCAATGTCGGTTTGGGAGAAATTGTAGTTGCGTACAAACACTATGCCCTTTCCCAATAATCGATTTAGGCTTTAGCTTGCTCTAAAGCTGAGCTGGTTTAAGTTAGTCAATAGATCTTGAATTTAGTTGGAACTTCACACCAAAAAATTGTTTGTTATATAACATTCTTAAAAGTGCAAATCATGTGGATGAAAAGAAGAGAATTTCAAAACACACTTGAGCCCTTGCAGTTGGAAAAGAGGCTATCCTATTATAGGTTAAGTGCAATTAAAATTCCAAACTATTAAAGGAATTGATGAATTTTAACGGAGAAATGCCATTTTGTATAGACATTTTAATTTATAGGTATGACTTTTGTCAAGTTTGAGGATCTTAACTCTTTTTTTTCTTTTCGCTCCATTTTCCCTATTATGACCATTGGATTTTATTATATTTTAACAATACTGATATTTATTGCCTTGGGGACATGGGGGCAGCCCACACTCTTCATGAGTGATGTGTTCCCCCTAAATCAGCTAGGACCCGCGGGAGTATATCTGGCGGTAACAAACAGATGTGCTTTGTATGTTTCTTTTATTTTAATATCCCGACCGTGAAGAAATCCTGCTTTGTTAGTCTGCTTCTAGGTATCATGCAAATTGAGATTGTTGCGAGATAGCTGATGAATCCTATACCCATAAAACAAAATAACCAAGAATCTTCATGGTAGTTTATACTGTTTGTTCTTGATTGCTTAAGAGGCCCTACTATACTATCTTTTCTTATCTTATTTGGTGTAGCTTGATGAATCCTTTTGCTCCATATGTTAAACCGTATCCTTCATTTTTGAGCCCTTCTGCTTCCTTCATAGGCCCTGCTCCATTCAAGTAGGATCCAGTATGGTTGTCTAACCATGCTGAGACTCGTGTTTGATCTTGTGGCATTCATTTACTTAAGCAAGTAGTGGAAATTGCTGGTCAGGAGTTTTCAAATAAAAATAGATGATTTTCTTTCAGACATCTGTTGAGGCCCATGAATGAAACCTACACAAGCATTGATAGAGGCTATGGATTGATTTTGAACTTTCATGGATATTGTTTGCTACATAATGGTACTAGATCCTTATTAATTTTTGTTTTTTATGCACACACATTCCCTCTACTCAAGTTGATCATTTTGACTCGAACAGTTTTACATCTTGCCTGTTACAAATTAAAACTTCTTTCAGTTTTGTACAGCTCAGGTTACTACGGATTATGTGATATTATCCATACTTTTGTTAAAGTAAAAGATTGTTCTTACATTTATTCCATAGTTATTGACTTTAGACTTACAGAGGAACTTCCAGACAATTGGAGTGATGCACCTGATATACTACAGTTGCGCTTGTTAGATCGTTCTTTCATTTTTCCTGGTAAGTAGATTTTCCAGAATATTCTTGTTCAGCTAATTCATTACATGCAAAAGACTTTTTTTGTTGGGATCTGATCTTTTCCATCCAGGTGAACAGATTCATATCCTGGTATGCTTGTCAGCAGCAAAGCAGACTCAGAAATCATTACTCCATTAGAGTTGCAGCAGTGATGTCTAAAAATGGTAAATCTAGTCAGAATGGAAACCAAAAAACTGAAATTTTAGGAATTAAATCCAGTTCTGCCAGTGGGGAGGGGGATGCGAATGGCACATGTGAGAAACTGCTCATCAAAGTATAAAAGACAATGGAGAAACTATATCAGCTGGAAACGAGATGACTCCTAGACGAGTTATCTCTGCAACCAAATCTCTCCTTATGATGGAAGATCATAAGCAACAGACTGAAAATTTGTTGGAAAGATTTAGAAATTCAAATTTCTTTGTTAGAATTGCCCAGTTGGATGAACCACTTTGGTCTAAGAGAAATGTAGCAGAACAATCTTCAGTGAATTCTGGGATGGCAGGGGGAAGTTTCCAATCAATTGGAGGATCATTGAAAATGTCAGTGAGCCTTCTTAATGCAGTTGTTGACAAGGGAAATTTTGATGGTAATGCATCTGGTGGACTGGCTCGAGACACTGTCAAATGCTACTCCCTGCGCAATGGTGACATAGTGGTACATTTGAGAGAGTTTTCTGTTTTATGCATTTTATAATCGAGACACTAGATAACGCTCTTTTAATTTATAGTAACAATATACAAAATTTGATCATTCGCTCATATTACATTTTTCTTCTTTCAAAGTTCGCTCATCGGTTCTCTAAAACTTGGTATTTTAATACTTCTTATGAATAATGGTAGTATGAGGACATTACCACCCAAAATTATGTGTCATGCCAAAGTTGGTTAACTTGTGTACATGATGCTGATTGTTCTTTAGATTGTGACCAAAGATATAGCCTACATTGTATTCCTATTTGTTTTTTCTTGAAGGCAAACATCACCAAAACTTTTGCAATGAAGATACTTTTTTTTTGAGTAAATATTTTTAGTAATTAATAACTAGGGCATAAACTTTCTTCATGATGTGTGCTTTGTTTTTGCATTCCATTTGTGCCCTTGAATAGCAAGTGCATGCCAAGTTGCAAACACTTGGGTGACATGTTAATTGCAAGCATATCCATTTCTGTTCATGGCCTCTCGCATGTAAATATTTCTCTTGCCATAAGTTCCTTGGCCAAGACTTTAAAACCAATTCCTAAAAGTTGATAGCTATTCGTAAAGATCTGTCCAATCCTTGTTTGAGCCTTTTTGGTTTAGAGTATTACTCTACAGCTGACCTTATTTTTATGAGAGAAAGGTTCATATGATAATAAGATATGATTGGATAAACCACTTCCATAATTCTGAGTTCAACTTCAATGCTTTTCAAAATGTGGATTATTGATTAGGATTTAATCAGAAATTTATTTTGGACTCGATCTCTGGTTTGAAGTACCATGGTACAGCAGTGTGGAGTTGTACTGATAAAGTATTGGTAGGGTATGTATGCCCCCTATCTGCTTATGGTTTGCCACACAGGGTGGTATGGTGTGCAATACAGGGCAGAACAGATTGCAGTATGGCAGTTTTTCCAACCTTTCTAGCATGTTGTTAAACACAATTGTGTAAGTGATTAAATTGAATAATATAAGTATGTGTGTTATTTATAATGCATAAGGTAATGGACTAATGGGACTATTTAGAGCAATAGTGACAATTCACAGTAACAATTTAAGGCACAAAGGTGGTGTGCATGGGGTATTTATAATGTTCTAGGGCCCCTTCTAATGAATGAGGACTCCTGGGTGCATGTAGAATTTGACTTAAAGATGAACAATGGCAAGAAACTAGAATCTAGAACTAGTCTTATCCCATAAGGATGAAAGGCGATTTCTTGAGACATCTAATGACTAATGACATCATAACTGTCAACTCGTCTAATGACATAGGGTTGCCATTAGATGACTCCTTAGCCAAATAGGACTTGTATGTGCAGTTTTTTGATCTGATGGCATGGGTTATGCTGTTAGAATATACTGACTTGGCACTATTGTCACAATTTAAAATTTTCAGTCATATCTTTCTCATTCGATCTCCAATTGATGTAATTCAAGCTGCCTTGGAAAGCTAACTAGATGCCGGACACAATGAAGATGGTCCTATACTCCTATTGAATGTCTTCATGTGGTGATGCTTTGAAGTTGCTAACACCCATGTCATTTACCAATATTGCGAAAGTTTTCGCTCTTGAGGTACTTGCAAGTATGGTCATGCTTAGCCATGATTTAAGGCTTTCTAGAGGTCACCATGGTTCTTTTTTACAGATTGTTTTCTTTAGCATGAACCTTGAGAGGCGCGCCCGGGGGGGGGGGGGGTGGTGGGGTGTGGGTGTAGGGGGTATTTCAGCCTGGCGTCAGCCTGCTTTGCATTTATCTATCATTTTGATTTCTTCTTCTATAGCAAGTATGACACTTTTCGGTTCCTTTGGTTTCTAATTATTTACATAGTTTTATGCTTTATTTATTTAAAAATGCTAGCTAATATGTAGATAAATAATTGTGATATAATAAATTAGATGTGCAGGTGTAGATGGTAATAATCATGTGAAATTTTTTTTTTTTGAAGAGAATGGTAGCAAAGAAGACAATGGTGTGATTTCTAGATGTTGTTAAATGCAGATACCACTACAGGTCTAGACTTAGTAGGAGGACGATAGAATGGGAACTATGGATCCATTAGATAATTTGAAATTCTAAAGTTGTGAAAACTTTGAAAAGGATGGAGAAGGAAGAGGTGTTAGGACAACGTGGGTTTATATAGTTAATTTGGTCGTTTAGTTTGTTTGAGGATGTTTAGATAAGGTGCCAACAATTGAAGGTGATTTTTGGTATATGAAGATGGTAATGGAACAAAAAGAAATGACATGGATTCTGTCAAATTAATGTAGCTTTATGCCTTAAAGATAAACCATGGAAATTATTTATTGCTTGCGTAAAATTTTGATATTGTACATGCACAAATAAGGAGATCTCTTTTGTATTACAATATAATAAAAACTGAAAATGAAGAGCTTTTCTAATGATTTCAGTACCTTAGTTTCATTTATTATTGGTAGGTTTGCTGGATTATATAATTTCTTGCTATGATAACATTTGATACAATTAATAAGACTTGGCTAAGCGCAAGCAAAGTGCAAACAAAGGATTCAGGTCCCGATGGGATGCCCCACAAGACATCGGGATGGGTTGTCATCCCATAAGTTGGAACAGGACTGTCTCGTCATCATCCCAGCATCCCTATTAGGATGTCTTATCCTATGTCCCAATTGTTGGGACAGGGCAAGACGGCGGCGCATTCTGTTCCATAGAAAAATGGGATATCCCTATCCCATGGGATTTAAAACGTTGCTTAAAACTGTATTATACTTCTCATGTAAGAGAAATAAAAGATCTATAGAGGAGTAATGTAAACAGGCAAAGCAAAGGTGCTTACTTGTGATCACTAGATACATATATGACTGGTGACATATGAACATGCGTGTCTGCACAGACACAAAGGTAGAGGGTGCCCCCTTCCCCTTGTAGCCCTCCCCAACCCCCCATTTTTCTAATTGTAGCAGAGCTACTCCAAATAGTTAATCTAAAGCATGTGCTTTCCCACCCTTGCCATAGATGAACTAATTGTTGGTATTCAAAAGAATTTGCATGCAGAATGGGCACTGGCCCAGCTAATGTGCAGGTTTAGCAAGCCACTTGTCCACCTGCCAGGTCAATTGGTTGAACTGAGAGGATCTATATCTATATCTGTGCTATGTATTATGGAAGCTCTAAACATGAATACCCATCAGTGGTTCGTTCAACTCAGCTTGGTGACAACATGCATAAGGTGGAAAAGAGAAGATCAGAAAAATAAAATGGGATGTGCGAGGGGAGTGGGGGATGACAGACTCTAGTCCGTCTGTAATTAGGACCCATCTAGGAAACATGACAACTTGCAGAGGAAAAAAGATTAAAAAAAATAAGTAGTCCAACACACTGATTGGAGGAAAGAACATGGACTCTATATTTCTTCGTTCATGTGCATTGCATGTACTGGATACCTGTATCTAAAAAATCAAGCCTTGTTGGATGGCAGTGATGTTATCCATGCAATCTCTCATCAACCATTTGAAGTTTCTGAGCAGAGGTGCTGTGATGTGAGACTGTAAGAGAAATAGAGGGATTACGAGTACCTCTGGTACTCATGATCCTGTTAATCTCAGATTAGAGGTTCCACTAATAAGGTGATTTCTTTCTTATCCATAATACATACATGGGCACAATGAATTCCACGAGTCTAATTGAACCATTGCTAGAAATTTGTTTCTATACGAAGTGTCCTCATAAAATTTTTCAAAAAAAAAAGGTGTCCTCTTAAAATGCATTTTTCTTCTCAAACTTCCTTCTATGTTATAGTACTAGAATACCAATCTAAACCTCTTAAGACAAATATTGAAGTGCTTTTTAAGGCCGACTGCATTGTTTTTATGATAACTCACTGTTGACATTCATTGAATGCCAATGGCTTCCCTTCGGCACTACATGTTTCTTCTGATAAATATTATTTTTATGTTTTATGTAAATATAAATTCTCGGATAACCATATACTACTGATTTATCATGCTTCTTTTTGTCTGCTGGAAGGATGCAGGTTCTTTTACAGGTGAATGTTGGAATTAGCAATATAAAAGACCCTGTTCTTGAGGTTCTTCAATTTGAGAAGTACCAAGCTAGCAATTCTTTTTCTGAGAACCTCGATAACTCACCTGTTCCAAATAATGAGGATCCGTGTCATGAGCTGCTTAGATGGTTGCTCCCCTTGGATCGCACTCTACCTCCTCCACGTCCATTATCACCTCCTTTAAGCTCCAGTATCTCTCAGAAAACATATTCATCACCTAGTTCACAAATTTTTTCTTTTGGTCATTTTAGAAGCTACTCCATGCCTTCACTTCCTCAAGTTACCGGACCACCTTCATCTGCTGTTCCTCCCTCCAACTCAAGACCAGCATTTGATCTTGAAGATTTTGACCGCTTTTCACCGGAGAAGCCAATAAGGAATCAAGATATGCGAAATGCAGGGCTTTTATCATTTCGAGGTGTTTCTTTAGAGCCAGAACGGTTTTCTGTTCACTGTGGGCTGGAAGGCATGTACTTGCCTGGCAGGAGGTGGCAGAGAAAACTTGAAATCATTCAACCGTTAGAAATCCATTCTTTTGCTGCTGAGTGCATTACAGAGGATTTTATTTGCGTCCAAATAAAGGCATAAGTTCTTTTTTTTTTTAATATATAAAATTAATTTGTTTGTGATCTTTGTTTGAAAGCATTATATTCTTTGTTTTGTTTAGGAGTGTTTGCTACTTTTTCAAATGCTGTAAAAGCGATCTTAACAGGCTGGCATTTATATTTTGTTATACAGAATGTTATGCCGGCCCATATATCAGATTCTATTATTTTTTTGGATGCAATAACTGTTGTCTTCGAGGAGGCTTCAAAAGGAGGTCCATCCATATCCCTACCAGTTGCAAGTACTGAGACAGGAGATGGTCATAGCTTGCCCAATCTTGCCCTCAGGTTGGTGTTCGATACTTGCTGTTATCCAGAGTGGTATTCCTGCTTCTTATTTTTATACATAAACATGTGCGTATACACGTATATTGACAAACTCATACAGCATCTTAGTTTATTGTTACCTTGAATGGTAACTCCGCATTGATCCCTTTTTTTGGAAGGGAAAGGAAAGCAATAGCCCAACCATTTGTAACTCTGTATTAACTTGGATTTGTGTTTTGGGTATCTGATGCTGGAAGCATAAAAAGATTCTGGGGAACCCTATGTGCTAATACATATACACTAATTAATTGATAATGATGAAATGCCTAATATAATCTAAATATAGGAAAGACAAAGAACTATAGCTTAGATAAGTGAAACATTTGTAGAACTTACTGAATATACCAAGAATTTGGATATCTAGATTTGAAAGCATTTGCAAACAGTGTGCATTAAAAACTCGTTGCATACTGAATGATTTTCACTTGCTGGATTTTATTAAGAACTCTTGGTTAATTAAAGCTTGTAATCTACCTGTTATACATGCCTAGAAGAACTGCCATTCAAATCTTGGATACCAGATTAGTGACTTATGTATTATATTTTTTATTCATTTTTTTTAATGTTGTTTGGACATATGCATCTGGAGCTAATATGATGCATGTAGATATGAATATCTTGAATGCTGCTTGGAAAATTTAGACATAAGCTATGCATATAAAAGTCATACTTGGTAAATCCAATATTTTCTCAAATTGGAAATTTACGATGTTGTTTTCTTAGAAGATAATCCATAATTTCATTTTAAGTACAGTTACTTGTATCAGACATTAATGAAGACAATTTGTTTAAGCATCCATTAAATTGTCACCTACACCTAAGAAAATTTACTAGCTTTGCACCTATGCTTGTTTTCATGAGTATGCATGGTGCAGGAGGGGTGAAGAACATTCTTTCATTCTCAAACCAGCAACTGTGCTAAACGGAGGTTTTAGGGGTAATGGCGAGATAGGCTCTATGCAACCACATTCAGAGAGGACTATCACGGCGCCAAATGTGCATTTGATATCAAGAAGTTCAGATCAGTATGCGATTCTAGTATCATGTCGCTGCAACTATACTGGTAATATCTTTATACCATGTTTGCCATACCACCCGATACCGCTTAATATGAGGCATACCATACCATACCGATACTATCATACCGGTCTGTACCACATACTGACATTGTGATGGGACGGTACCGGTACAGGTCTGATACCGAGATGGCAAATTTGCTTTATATTGTTTGACATCAATTGCTTTGTATATGCATTTATGCTGTTAGTTTGACTTGTAACCTGTAATTTCTTGTGCAATAGAATCAAAACTATTTTTCAAGCAGCTGACAGATTGGCGACCTCGCATTGCAAGAGATCTCATGATCACTGTAGCATCAGAATCATATCAACAAACTATTAGAACAAATGCAAAAACACCGCAGCTTCCTGTTCAGGTTTCTCCCGCATTTCTGAGTGTTGTTTTCTCTTAGCAGTATGGGGCATCATATAATTACGGGACATATGAATGTGTTCTCAAATGAATGTAATGTCTTGTGATTTTTTTTTTTGAATTTTTTCAGGTGTTAACTCTAAAAGCTACAAATTTAACATCTGAAGATCTTACACTAACTGTTCTTGCTCCAGAATCATCTACCTTTTCACCTTCAGTTTTATCCTTGAACTCTTCACCAAAAGCCCCAGTGGGCCCTTTTATTAGTTTTCATGAGTATATGGGAAGGACGGATGGGGAAAAACTTGAAATTAGGACGCATAGGCTGAGTTCAATGCCTGCCACAACAGATTCTCAAAAAGCAAGTGATAGTGGTGGAATAAGATCAAGATCCCTCGAGCACCGGACTGATACAATGTCTCATGTGATTTCAAGTAATGACTCAGGCTGTACACATCTATGGTTGCAGAGCGCAGTTCCTCTAGGGTAATAGGATATTCAAATTGTTCTCTATCCAAAACTAGTAAAGATATAGCACATGGATAAATAACTTGGATTTTTATTCTCAATGATCAACTCAGATGTGTTCCTGCACATTCGAGCGCTACAGTCAAGCTTGAGTTACTTCCATTAACTGATGGCATAGTTACACTTGATACACTTCAAATAGCTGTCAAGGAGAAAGGTATTGGTCATCATAATTTTGAAATTTCTTTTTTTTTTTTCCAACTCTTTTTCAGAAATTTTGGTGTTTGCACATTATTTCATTGGAATTAAAAATTTATGTATCTTTTGTGAATTTGAATGAATGCCCAACATGTTCAAGTGATCCTGAATCATAAGGACATATTAAGAGATACAATGTTGCCTATTTTTATAAATTATTGTCAAGAAATGATTAAATAAACAAAAATGAAGAGAGAAAAGAAGAAGAAGAGATTGACTTAATGAAGGGGAACCTCACGCAGGTTCACAAGAACCAAGTAAGGAATATAAATATATATTTGAATGGTTGGTTATGATGTACATGGCTATGTGATAATCTCTCCTGCGCCCTCCACCCCCACAACTTTCTCCATTTTTTTTCCTTTTTTTTTCTCTACGAGTGTTGGTTGATCTGCCCATACTATCTCTGCCTTATCAGGAGATTAATGTTGTCTATTATCTTAAGTTAATGTCAATAAATAATAACAAAAAGGAAAAGGCGAAGAAGATATTGATTTCATGAAGTCGAATCTCTGTGTGCAAGAACCAAGTGAAGAAAATATTTTTATTGTTTTGAGCAGTTGGTTATGACATATTTCCATCTTAACAGGAGTTATCACGATTTCTATTTTTATAACTTAATGGCAATGGCAAGAAATGATAAAAAAGAAGCATGCAAAAAAAAAAAAGGTAATGGGGAGAAGAGATTGACTTTTGGATGGCTGATTATGATGTATATAGTTGTGGAAATGCCCCCACCCCTACCTTTCCTCCCTTCTTTTTGTGTATGTGAAGTCTGTTGATTTGTCCATTCTATTTCCATCTTATTCTGTACCTGCCACCATGGTTTGTTCATGTGGCAACTCATGCGTACAAAGTTCAGTATAAGTTGAATCTTTGACTTCATTTAAAATCATCCGATGTAACATATTTTGCTTAATATTCTAAGTTGCATGTGGCATATGACTTGACTAAATTTTCCAACTCAATCTCAATTTTAACTTGTTGGCCAAATTCTTACCATATCGCAATCACCCTTGACATTGTGGCTTGCAGGTTCATCTCTTGTTTTTTTGTATATTTACTTTATTCTTGGACATTAATTGGATGATGGAAGATCTTATTGGCATGTTCTGTTCTTTTATGAAATGAACATCTCCACAGGAGGTCATGGGAGAAAGCGGCAGTCAGCAACAGCTAATCCCTTATTTTAGGCATCTTTGATCCCTTTTTGTGATTCAGCTTATCTCTTAAAAATTGGGATTAGTTGTTGCCCGGCTTCTCCAATTTCTGGGTGTCACCCCCATCCATATATGTTTAGAACGTAAGCCCCTGCCAGAAGCTCTTATTGGACTAATAAGGTGTTCTGGCATCCAAACTGGTCCTTAATGCTTCATCTTATTCAACGTATCACTGTATTGGTTAATATACCGAATCAACGGTCCCAATATTTTCTATACCTTAGTATTTCATCTCTTATCCCTGAAGGTTTTCTTTTTTTTTAATCCTTTTTTTTTTTTTTGCACTTGGTTATTTGGCTTGAAACTGGATGTAAATCATACTGACCAAACAAATAAGAAAGTTTGGAAATTATCCTCAAGTTGTGGGTGCTCTCATTTTTCCTGAAGTGTCAAATATCACGATAGATATGCGTCACAAGTCAAGGATCTCATGAAGTGAAACTGGATATCTTCAAGCATAATTATGGCTATTTTTATTTGAAATTTAATGTTCAGTGGATGTTTCCTTATGCATTCTGTTTGAAACTTTATAATGTGTAATTATCCACTTTAAATCTCGTATTATAATGTGTAATTATCCACTTTAAGTCTCATATTATGCTTGATGCTTTTGTTTATGTATACTAAAAGAGGTAGATGATGTGATTGTCACTCCCTTTTCTGTTTCACTGCTATCATTTAAGAAACTCTACACATTTGAAAATGAGGAATTTTTGTTTCATATTAAAAAATTCCAGATGCTACGTGGGAGGTTTTCTTAGTAGTTGGTTATATTACAAATTTGTACAGCATGCTTTTCAAATTAAACTGTCTTAGCACCTATTGAACATGCATCATAATTATGTTCTGAGGGTGCACCAGAATGAATCACTTCCGCACTTCAAAGCACAGTTGAGCAGGCTTGGATATAATTGGAAATTTGAATCTAGTTTTGTCTGATAAGTTCCCTTGATATATGATATAATCGTAATGATTATCCACGATGTCTGGTGTATTTTCTATTTAGATATTATCTATCCTTCACTTAAATTGACTGGGTCAAGATTGTCTTGGTATACTTGTCCAGCATGAGGTTTTTTTTATACACTTAAAGCCAATTAACTGAACTTCATTATTGCTGCACTTACTTTAGGAAAGAACCTGGTTTGAGTTTTAATTATTTAAACGTATACTGGAATTTTGAATTTTAGAAGGCCTATATTGACTAAAATGTATGTAAGTAGATGAAAATGAAATGCTTGATGTTCATTTATCTGCTGAGATGCCTTTCTGAACTGCAAAAACTGCTTTGTGATGAGATCGTCTTCTAGTTTCTGTATGGTTCTCCATGATTGTGGTAGATTGAGATATTTATGCTTCTTGAGAAATTAAATATATATTTTTTATTTAATCCCATCTATAAATTTTCATGAACTGATTTTTGACATGGCAGGTCTGACATATATCCCGGAGCACAAGTTGAAGATACATGCCACTTCCAGCATTGCAACAGGGATTTTGTAGTGCATGTTAAACCTGCTGTGGTCTGTTATTTGGTTATCTCAGCCATCTTGGTGGATCAAAATGTTGCATGCTAGGTTTTGTATGATGTTGAATAGATGGAGGTTCATACCAACAAGATTACAAGCGCTACATGATTCCATTTTTGCCTATTTGAGGACCAATGTGGTTGAATGGTGCACGGATTATTTTCACATTCACAGCTGATGCCTTTGGTGGTAATTTTTGAGTCGATGACAAGGTTTCTGATGTGCCTTGTCAACAGATACCTCCATTTATGTTGTACTCTATCATCCACTTTACGATGTCCGGTCAGCTTTCCCATATTTGGGAATGCCATGATTATATTCGGTTCCTGTCAAGTAATTTGTGATTGTTCTTAAATCTCAGAATAAATTGAAGTTCGGTGGTCATATGGATGCCATTTATTTTTTTATGTCCAGAGTTCTTCCTAAGTTTGCATGTATTTGTTTTACCATAACATAAATCAAATTCCTTTCTATAATTATGTACAAATGTGTGAATCATCTCAAGTAGTGGCCTGGGATGCTGGCGTGTTTTTACTGGGGATATCCAGTGCGAGCTTAAGGCTCTGAAAATTATTGGGTAAATTGATTGATGCAAGTAATCCTGCCACTTTGGGTCCCAAGGTCATGATGACAGCACTCTTATTCAACACAAATTTTGATTGTTATAGATTTGCAAAGCCAATAAAGAAAACACAAATGATCTTTAAATAAGGGAATTTAAATAAGCACTACTGTTATGTGGGATACACCCACCATTTGGCATCCCGAGGCCAAGTCACAAAACATTAGCAGCCAAGAGTAACTATCCAATACCTTGCTTCCACAAAAACTTCTCAACTCTTGGCCCTGCTGCGTTTTTCCAATTTCTATATTGTCCTACATCTGTGTGAGGTTGCATTAATATTGAAAGAAATATAAGTTGAACAAGTTACTACATCACCATTGGGTTGCGTTTGGTGCACTAGACAATCTTAATTTGGATTATCTGATAATCTAAATTATCTGTAATCTCGATAGACTACCAGCAATGTTAATTATTATAATTGGTATATACAGGTAATGTTGTAGCAAAATTATTGAAAATCTTGATAGATATGCTTGGTATGATAATCAGATTATTGATAATATAACATCAAATTTTCAAAATATTTTTAAATTAAATTATTAATTTAATATTTTAAATTATTTATTTGATTTTTTAATGATAAAAATTATTTTAATATTTATTATTATTATTTTTTTATTTTTTTTCTTTCTTCTCCTTTCCCTGCACGCCACACCTAGACATCCTCTCCTGCGGTACCCCGCCCGTCATGCCTCTGGTATCGTCCCCCAGCCATCCGCGCCTCCTTCCACCCTCCTGCATTGCCCTGTCTCCACCCCATGTCTAATGGCTGCCGTCAGTGGTGGTGGTGTCGGTGGCGATGGAGAATGGGGCGGCAGAGGAGATTACTCCGCCCCTTCCCCCCTCTCCAAATCTGGCTCCGCCCCCAAACTCCTGCCGTGATAGATCTTCAAATCCCTACTCAGAAGCCTTCTCAGCAGCAGAATCTGGCTCGCTGGCAACTTCATCCTCTATTTCTCTAACAATCCCAACCTGAACTCTAAACCCAGCTCTTCCTCCGACACCCTAAATCCCTCGCTCCTCCTCGTCGGCACCTCGATCCTCAGTTCTGGACCTCTTGAATTAGCTGAGAAAGATCCGATCCCCTCCTCCCTGCCGCATCTAGAGCATAAATCGCAGGAGGGATCGCACCTTCTCCCCCTCCTCGAACTTGGCTAGGCACACCATGCACTCTACAACCTCATCCCTATCCCTGCTGGCAGTGGCAGAGAACACAAAGACGGAAGAGGAGGAGGAAGTGGTGGAGGAGGTTGAGGAGAAGGCTGTCGGGGAGGAAAATGACGGAGGAGGGTGGTTTCATCTAACTATTTCATTCCAAATTATCAAATATTTAGTAATCTGGATAATCATCATTCTCTTGGATAATTTGGATTATCTTATAGGAGGTAATCTGGATTGCCAAGATAATCCAAATTACCATCCAAAGAATGTATCAAATGCAGTAATCCGATGGAGTATTTTTAAATTTCCAGCAATCTGGATAGATTGCTATCTTCCAAATGCAACCTTGGGATTATAGTTCCCGAGAATTATGCCCTTGACCTTTATCATGATGATAGCTGGTAATGGTTGTAATTTGCTTCTTTATTTCTGGGTGGAATGCTTCTTCCATTATTTCTTTGAAAAAACTGGCAAATGCATCTATCTGCATTAGACTTCCGATTGAGTTTTAGGAAATCAGCGGCCTAAACTGGCATAAATCTGAGGAATATTGAGACCTGTAGACTTCTACGATGGTTAATAGGACGTGGACAGGTGATATTCAAACCTCTTCTAATTTTGTACAAGAGATAGGAATGCACACCTGTTGGGGAATACCCACCGACCGACTTACGGTCGAAGGGGCCGACTGGCCGACCGACCGACTGGCCGACCCCGACGGACGACTCCGACGGCCGACCGACCGACTGGCCGACCCCGACGGACGACTCCGATTGGCCGACTCCGACGGCCGACCGACCGACTGGCCGACCCCGACGGACGACTCCGACGGCCGACCGACCGACTGGCCGACCCCGACGGACGACTCCGACTGGCCGATCCCGACGGGCCGACCGACCGACTGGCCGACTCCGACGGCCGACCGACCGACTGGCCGACCCCGACGGACGACTCCGACGGCCGACCGACCGACTGGCCGACCCCGACGGACGACTCCGACTGGCCGATCCCGACGGGCCGACCGACCGACTGGCCGACCGACCGACTGGCCGACCCCGACGGACGACTCCGACTGGCCGACCCCGACGGACGACTCCGACTGGCCGACCCCGACAGGCCGACCGACCGACCGGCCGACTCCGGCCGACCGACCGACTGGCCGACCGACCGAGAAGTCTGATGGCCGACTCACTCGCCGACCAATGGAGGGGCCCGACGCCACTCAGCTGGCCACCGACCTAGGGTCGGTCGACTCCTCTGATCGCCGTACAGCCGTCAGACCTTGTCAGCTCTGACACGGACATGCGGCGCGGTTACCTAGGGGCATTGTCCCGTCGAGGGCATTGTCAACCCTGGTGATTGGACAGCCACACGGCGACATGACATTTTCACGGCGACCCTGACAGTCCACAGTGAGTTGACAGTTCCTCACTTGTCCGCGCCATTAATGACGGCGCCATACCGTGCTCCACTATATAAACCGGGGAAGGCAACAGTGCAAGGGATCCGCTCCGTCTCTCCCAAAAAATGCAGGCTCGCTCCTCTCTCTCTCTCTCTTTCTCAGAGCTCTCTGTCTGCATTTCACTGTTGCCCAGTCACCTCTCTGACTTGACCGTCGGAGGGTCCCCGCCGGAGCCGCCTCCGGTCAGTGCGGACTTTCTTTTGCAGATGCACGCTTCCCGACGATCGGGCGACGAGGCGATTGGCCGCAACACCACCAATTTTTTCAAAAGAAAGCGATAACTACAGTAATTGTTCTAAAAACTCAACTCCTTTCACCTTGCTGGAGCAAAGAACTAAATTTGGATTCCAGAAACATGAAATTAAGGACCTTTGCTACTATATATTTTGACCTTGTGCTAAGAATAGATTTAATATCAATCTGCTTCAAAGTAGAGAGACTGAAAAATCTAGCAGCTGTACACCTATGATTTCTTCATTAAAGCACCACTTATCCTTATACAGGATATTATTTTGTCGGATGATCGGAAGGTTGATTATATTTTAATTTTGATAAAAATTTAATATATTATTTTTAATAATGAAATCTATAAATTGAATAATTTTAATTTTAAAAAAAAAATATTAATTATTTCAAGTATCCGCATATTTGATTAGATATATTCTGTATTCCTATTTATTATTGAAATCTATTTTATCGATGATGATTATTTTTATTATAAAATTTAAAATTTATTCTTGATGATATATTTATATAATCTCTAATTTAATTAACGAAAATATATAATAATTTTATTTTTATAAATAGTAAAAGATTCATATTAAAATTATGGTCTCTTTTTATGAATTGTTTGATTATTTTTGTTTATTTAATTTTCTGATTAGTACATAAAATTATTGTTGTTTTGTAATATCATATTTAATTACATAAAGAGAAAAAAGAAGTTTACAATATTGATATCCATGATTGGTAGTTTTTCTCAACAATTCAATAGTAAATTTAAATATAATTTGATTTTTAAAAAAATAAAAAAAACTATTTAATACTTGTCCCAGTAAATTTGTAAATGATATGTTAGGATTCCATAGGTCTGTATTTGGAAATGATTTGATCAATTTGTCTTGTTTAATAATAATTAAAGCGTCCATATGCCATACATGGTTAGCTAAAGGGAATAATGTATTCACCCTTTTTGTTTTTATGCTAGAAAATGGTACAGACTGCATAAATATATGAAATTATATTAATATAAACATGGACTCAAATAATGAACTAGACTATTAAAAGTCATATGAGTTTGAAGCTAATCTCACTATTAACCAAATCGATTTAATGTTGGACACATAGCATGTGAACTTAGAGTGCTTTACCTAATTAATTTTAAAAAAAATTATTTATAAAAATAACATAATTTTTACCTTATTTATCAGATTGATGTAAAAAGGATAAAATACCATTTTGAATGATGTTTTATCATCGCCACGTCACTCCCCAATTTCTACGTAACGACGTCAAAAAAAAAAATTAAAATCACCAAAACAAATGGCATTTTTTAAAATGCCATTCCAAATGGCATTTTAAAAAATACCATATTATTTGGTGATTTTAATTTTTTCTTCAAAAAAATAAAAAAATAAAAATTATAAAAATTATAATTTTAAATTTATAAAAAAATAAAAATTATAATTTTAATAAAAATAAAAATTATCATTTCAGATTAATATCCCCATTTCAAATTATCTTTTTAAAAAAATATCTGAAAAAAATTGATGTAAAAAAAATTAAAAATATCATTAAAAAAATTAAAAAAAATAAAAATTATAATTTTAAATTTTAAAAAAAAAATTTTAATTTTAATTCAAATAAAAATCATCATTTCAAATTACAATCTCCTTTTTAAATTAATTTTTTTAAAAAATATCATAAAAGAAGAAAAAATGAGAAAAAATGAAAAAAAAATAAAAATTATAATTTTGAATGAATTCTAAAAAATAAAAATTTAATTTTAATTAAAATAAAAAAGATAATTTTAAACAATTTTCTCCATTTAAAATTATTTTTTTTAAAAAAATATCTCAAAAAAATATTAAAAAAATTTAAAAAAATACCATAAAAAATGAAAAAATGAGAAAAAAATAAGAAAAATAAAAGTTATAAATTTAAATTTAAAAAATAAAAAATTTAATTTTAATTCAAATAAAAAACATCATTTCATATTACTTTTCCCATTTCAAATTAATTTTTTAAAAAAAAAGGTGTCAAAAAAATAAAAAAATAAAAAGTGCCATAAAAAAGCTAAAAATTTAAAAAAAATGAGAAAAAAAAATAAAAATTATAATTTTAAATTTAAATAAAATAAAATTTTTAATTTTAATTAAAATAAAAAACATCATTTCAAATTACTTTTCCCATTTAAAAAATATTTATTTAAAAAATATTCCAAACAAATGAAAAAATACCTAAAAAGATTTTATAAAAATAGAAAAAAATGAAAAAAATGAAAAAAAATTATAATTATAATTTAAATTATAAAAAAATTAAAATTTTAATTTGAATTCAAAAAAATAAAAGAAATAAAAAATGCCAAAAAAAAGTGAAAAAAAGGGAAAAATGTGAGAAAAATAAAAATTATAAATTAAAATTATAAAAAAAATAAAAATATTAACTTTAATTCAAATAACAAATATCATTTCAAATTACTTTTTCTATTTCAAATTATTTTTTTAAAAAAATATCTGAAAAAAGAAAAAAATTGGTGTAAAAAAATAAAAAACACCATAAAAAAAGAAAAAAGGGAAAAGAATTGAATTAAAAAAATAGAAATTCTAATTCTAATTCAAAAATTAAAATTAAAATTTTGAATTTAAAAAAATAAAAATTCTAATTATAATTCAAATAAAAAATATCATTTCAAATTACTAAATTAATTTAAATTTAATTTTTTAAAAAATATTCCAAATAAAGGAAAAAATACCTAAAAAATGCCAAAAAGGGTAAAAATAGGAGAAAATTAAAATTATAATTTTCAATTATAAAAAATTTAATTTGAATTCCAAAAAATAAAAAAATACCATAAAAAAAGTGAATAAAAGGGGAAAAATGGTAAAAAATAAAAATTATAATTATAATTTTTTTAAAAAAATTTAACTTTAATTAAAATAAAAAATTATCATTTCAAATTACTATCCTCATTTTAAATTAATTTTTTTATTAAAAAATCACATAAAAAAACTAAAAAAAAATTAAAAATTTAAAAATATCATAAAAAAAAGAAAAAAAAATTGAAAGATAATGCCAAAGGGAATGACGTTTTTGAAAATGTCATTCCTTTTAACATTTTTCAACCATAAAATCCAAAAAAAAACCCCCTCTCTCCCTCTTCTCCGATATTTTACCGATATTTTCTCCTCTCCGACGGCGGTGAGCTCCCTCCTCTCTTTTTCCTCTTCCTTTCTCTCTTCTCTCCCTTTTCCTCTTTTTTCTTGGCCCGTCGGCGACAGACGGCCGACGACGGGCCCGCACGCCCCCCGAGGTTGGTCCATCGGTGGGCCACCAGCGGCCGCCCCACCCCTCCCCCTTCCCTTGGCCCTCTCTCTTTTTCTTCTCTCCCTCTTCCTCTCTCTCTCTCCCTCTTTTTCTTTGGCCCGCCGACGACAGACAGCCGGCAGCGGGCCCACGCGCCCCCACCGGTGGGCCGTCGGCGGCCGCCCCACCCCTCCCCTTCCCATATGAAGATTATTGGATGCATGTATGTATGTTCAAATGTATTCCTGATCATCATTGTTTGAGATCCAAGCAGAAAGATAGACCAAAGTCAACAAGACTACGAAATGAGATGGATGATAGGCAAATAAGAAGTAAGAACCACTGTGGTATTTTTAAGGAACAGGATCATGACCGTCGTCACTGTCTTAGGATACTTTAATACACTTCAACTTCAAGCAGTGGAAGAAATTAAAAGCTCCGAAGATGTATTTTCGTCATTGTTTTATGTATTTCTGTGAGATTGTATTTGAATATACATGTTTAATATCCAGAGATGAACTGAATTGTTTATTTAAGTTGTATTATGTGACAATATTGTATTTAAAATATATTTCTCATAAAATGAATGGCTATCATATTTCTTATTTTTTAATACACTTGTGATAATATCATTATTTTAGATTCATTAGCATATTATGGCTTACGATCCACGGCATCTCGGTCCTCGAGACAGCAGTATTCTTACATTGTAGGAGCACGATCGATCACAGACTATTTTAGATGGCAGCATAAGCATTCCAATCATATTTACTATTTTTTTTTTTTTTGAAAAGTCATATACATTATCTAATTATTATATTTTATTGCAGGAGCCCAGATACCTTCGTCTACGACGATCCGATGCTGACTTCTGGAGGACAGAGGACATCCCACATAAAGTACTGGATTATTTATGATATCTTGGATTTTATGGAGTATATCGGATTGATCGTATACAGATGGACGTTGGTCTTTTTATTGCTTTGCTTGAGAGATGGCATCCAGAGACACACACATTTCATCTTCCATTTGGTGAGGCGACCATCACTTTACAGGATATCAGCATCCTTACTGGACTACCAGTTGATGGCAATCCAGTTACCGGAGTTGATCCCACGCTTACCATTCCGGAGTGGCGGCTTTGTGCTTGCGATTGCTAGGGTTTGAGCCCGATGCCCATTTTTTAGATCATTCACGACTCAGAATTGAGTGTTTGGATGATTGTTATCGATATTTTCATATTGCGGATGATGCACCTAAGAAGATGGTGCAGTAGTATGTTAGAGGTCAGGTGCTGCAGTTGTTAAGTGGTGTCATGTTACTCGATACTTCATCGAATAAGATGAAGTTGATGTTTTTGCTATTATTAGAGGATTTAGACTTCGCTCGTAGACTCAGTTGGGGCAGTGCAGTACTAGCTTGCCTATACAGAGCTATGTGTCGGGGTTCTTATGCTGATCAGAGTGAGATTAATGGTTATCTTGTATTATTACAGGTATGTGAATTAAAAATTTTATTTTTAATATTCAATTATATTTCACATTGGGTATATCATGTATGATTTTTTTGAAATTTGCAGATTTGGGTATGAAAATGTATGTCGACTATCAGTCCATTACGATGACAGTTGCTCGAGATGCCATCATAGCAGCATGATCCTGATATTCCATTCAGACTAGACGAACCATTGGGATATAGATATAAAAATATTATTTTTTTATTTAAAACTTACTATTTTAAATTTGATAAAATTTATTTAACATGAGTAGATTGTGAAACAGATGGAACGTTGCATTTAACGTTCATCACGTATCGATGAGAGTGACACGGATTTATAGGTGCCAGTTGGATACATTAGTTGATACATATAGACAGGTAAATTTGATTTTTTTATAATTATCATTTTACAGTATTCATAATCTATTAAAATTTTAGCTTACTAATTTTTTTTATTTTAACTCTATCAGTTTTTGTGAAAGCCATATACAGATGAGATATTAGCTATATTGCCGCAGATGTATACAGTTGGACATGACATATGGACTACTAGGGTGCCACTTATTTATTTTGATATGGTAGAGTGGCATCTTTTCGATCGTGTCCTGCGGTAGTTTGGTCAGATTCAGGATATTTCAGAGCAGTTTGATACCAGCCAGGGTCTTCATCGTATTGATCGATGAGGGAGAGCTCGTATTGACTAACGTATCAGACATGCAGAGTACATCGATATTTGGGATGCACGTTGAGATCACATTGTTCATGGTGATCCTATTTTGAGAGGCCGTTCATATACCGAGGACTACATGGCTTGATTTTTTAGCATTACAGTGCGAGTCATTGGACAGCCTCGGTATGCAGTTTTCGGATATGAAGACGAGAGTTCTGCTGTACGTCTTTTGGTAAGACTACAAAAATTAGTTTATGTTGTTTGTATTATATTTTTATTTTATATTTTACAATATATTGACTGTTTTATTTTTATTTTGTAGACTGATTCTATGTCGGATCTTGTGTTGGACGCTCATCGTGCTTTATCTACGACTGATGAGGACGAACAGATTCGGATACTGCGTGAGATAGAGAGAACAAATTTCGAAATATTGATGGCGATTGGTATCGATCCATATAGCTGTGCACCTTGATATGGAGTAGCCGATGCGTCAGATATGAGATATACATTGTCACCATATGTTCCACATATGCCATCATCGTATATTCCACAAATATCATCACTAGATGCTGCACAAATGCCACCGCCTTTTGATCCACAGATAACAGCACCTTCTTCTTCTTACATCCCCCAGATGATATCACTAGGTATCAGTTGGCCATATGAGTATGATACTTTTTTTTCAGACCCATCCGTATATCCAGATGAGAGGGTCGCTCAGTCCGTAGATGATCCAACAGCATCAGTTATTCCTGAGCAGCATGACCAGTAGACCTTTTCCATTGATATAGAGAAGGAGCCATCACAGCAGGAGCAAGAGCAGCCATTGAGGACCTTTCTGAGAAGGTCCAAGCGACCACGGGCACCACGACGTCTTTGTGGGATTTAGTCTTTTTTAGATTTGTACTTAGTATTTTTGAAACTTTTATTGTACTATTTTTTATACATTTGATATTTTATTTTATTTAATATTATTAATTATTAATTTTATTTTATATTATTTAATTTTAAGTGATCAGATATTATGCTTTGTGGATATGGATACACATACTCTAATGTGTCTCAGAACATTAGGAGAGAAAAAGTTATGCTAAAAGGGCTATAGAAATTATAACGTAAATAATAATAATATATCGAATAATTTAATTATGAGATGAATCGGATCGCACTGGTATATCTCGATCTAGTGCGGGCACGAACAGCTACGTACGGTGCGGTATGAAAAAAATAATTAATTAATTTGAAATAGAGAAAGTAATTTGAAATGATGTTTCTTATTAGAATTAGAATTAGAATTTTTATTTTTTTAAATTTAAAATTATAATTTTTATTTTTTTTTTTTTTTTATTTTTTCTTTTTTATGATATTTTTTAATTTTTTTAATTTTTAAGATTTTTGGGATATTTTTTTAAGAAAATTAATTTTAAATAGAGAAAATAATTTAAAATTATATTTTTTATTTGAATTAAAATTTTAATTTTTATTTTTAAAAATTTAAAATTATAATTTTTATTTTTTTCTCATTTTTCTTCTTTATTTGAAATTTTTTTTAAAAAAAATAATTTGAAATCGGGAAAGTAATTCGAAATGATATTTTTTATTTTATTTAAAATTAAAAATTTTATTTATTTTAAATTTAAAATTATAATTTTTTTATTTTTTAAAATTTTTGCTTCTTTATGGCACTTTTTTTAATTTTTTTGACATATTTTTTTAAAAAAATTAATTTTAAATGGGAAAAATAATTTGAAATGATGTTTTTATTTGAATTAAAATTAAAATTTTTATTTTTTTAAATGAAAAATAAAAAAATTTATTTTTTTCTCATTTTTTTCTCATTTTTTTATGATATTTTTTATTTTTTAATTTTTTAAGATTTCTTTTTGAAATATTTTTTTAAAAAAATAATTTTAAATGAAGAAAATAATTTAAAATTATATTTTTATTTGAATTAAACTTAGAATTTTATTCTTTAAAATACATTTAAAATTATAATTTTTATTTTTTTCTCATTTTTTTCATTTTTTCTTATTTTATGATATTTTTTAAAAAAATTAATTTGAAAAAGAGATTGTAATTTGAAATGATGATTTTTATTTGAATTAAAATTAAAATTTTTATTTTCTTAAAATTTAGAATTATAGTTTCTATTTTTTTTCAATTCTTTTTATGGTAATTTTAATTTTTTTTACACAAATTTATTTTAGATATTTTTTAAAAAAATAATTTAAAATGGGGATACTAATTTTAAATAATAATTTTTATTTTTATCAAAATTATAATTTTTATTTTTTTATAAATTTAAAATTATAATTTTTATTTTTTTCTATTTTTTTATTTATTTTTTTGAAAAAAAAATTTAAATCGTCAAATAATATGGTATTTTAAAAATGTCATTTGTTTTAATGATTTTAATTTTTTTTTTTGACGTCGTTTATGTAGAAAATAAGAGGTGACGTGACGATGATAAAACACCATTCAAAATAATATTTTATTTTTTTATATTAATCTGATAAATAAATTAAAAATTATATTATTTTTATAAATAATTTTTTTTTTAAATTAATTTGATAAAGCACTGTGTGAACTTGCAAATACGAACCTATCCAGAAAATCAAGTTAGTACTCTCACACGCACACACAAATTGTGCTATTCACATTACTTACATGACATTTCATTGCTTGGTTGTCATATGATGGAATACACTATTTGTACTTCTCACTTTTGTACGTCCATTTAATGCTAGCAGAACAAGTATCGGTACTAATTGCTGAACAACAGTTACCCCAATTCATATAATTTATTAAGCCACTTATTCTCCCCCAACGCTCCATTCTTTCACTATTTTTTACCAAGTGTGATCAAACTCTTGCAAAGGCTCATAGCCATGCAAGAATTTAAATACTCATTCCTAAATCCAAGTTTTCCACAAAGACGGCCAACATTGTTAGCGCCGTTCTTCGCAGTGTGCGACTCATACAAATGATATTTTATATTTGAAAAAACCTTTTGTTTTAGTGCCTTGTTCTCCATTGCCTTCAAAAAAGATGCAAATGACTGTGATGATATAGTTTCATCAAATAAAAATGCACAACCATGGGATATATTTTTCCAATGATGATTGATTCCAATAAATGGAGCACAAATCACATTGTATTTGTTCATGCACAAGGTACTTTCAAATATCAACCACATCTCCAAGATATCCTGTTATAGCCCAAAACCAATTCAGCCCACCAAAGCCCACAAAAAAAAAAAAAAAACAGGGGATCAAACCGGAAAGAAGACTCCCGATAGGAGTCTTCTTCTCCGGCGAGATTCGGGCGAGACCGAGAATCCTAGGACCTCTCGGAGTCCTAGGATCCCCTATAAAAAGACCCCCTCTCCCTTGAGACCGAACATCGGCCTCCTCCCTCTCTCTTTCTCTCCGTCTTTCTCGATCGAAGCCGTGGACACCGTCCGATTTCTCATTGTGATTGCTCGCCGGTGAGGTCACCGGAGGCCGAGGTAAGTCTTTCTCTTCTTCCCCTCTTCCTTCTCCTTCCTCCCATGCCCTTGTGCGCGGCGGTCGGCAACGAGCGTCGCCGATTTTCGGTCGGAAAAAAGACTCTATTTTTGGGCCTTTTTTTCGTGAATTTTCCGACGCCGGCGATCGCAATCGATCGCTGGCCACGCTCCTCCGTGACCGGAGGAGTGGCCCCCCTCTGCCGCCAGCCTCCGCCGTGGCGGCTGCGGCCCGAACGGCCGATCAAGGTCGGAGAACCACCGTCCCCTGTTCCGACGCGGGAAGAGCCGAGAAGAAGAAGAAGAAGAAAAAGAAAAGAAAAGAAAAAGAAAAGAAAAGAAGAAAAGAAAAGAAAAGAAAAAGAAGAAAAAGAAAAAAAAGAAAAAAAAAAGAGAAAAAGAAAAGAAAAGAAAAGAAAAAAAAATAAATATGATAATAATAATAATAACAAAAAATATATATATATATATATACTTATATATATATATATATATAAATAAATAAATAAATAAAAATAATTAAAAAAAATGATAAGAGAGAGAGAGTTTCTCTCTCTCCTCTCTTTTCTTTCAGTCTGAACCCTGACTTTCTCTCTCTAGAATTGGACTTTCTCTCTCTACTTTCTCTCTTTAGAATTTTCTCTCTCTAGATTATTTCTCTCTCTTGATGGATTTCTCTCTCTCTAAAGTTATTCCTCTAAGATTAGCGAAGTGGAAAGCTTCATCTGATGATTTTGATCGAGTTTAGGAAGGAGTCGATTTTAAATGAGGTTTTGAATTGGGATTTGTTTAGATTTAATTTTGAATTAAAATTAATGTAAAAATATAATTTTGGATAATAGGCGCGGAAGAATCTACTAGAAGTTAGTCGATCTATTCGTTCAGTGCTCCGTGAAAGGTAAGTAATGAATCATCTTCTCGAGATATTTCATATTTATTCTGAAAATAAATAATTATTCTCTGAAAATTATGCATGATTTATGAAATTATGTTTTGAAAGAAAAGTGCTTTTGAAATATTATGGTACGTCGATTTATGCATATGTTCAGTGAAAAATTATGATATATTATGATACAAAGTGTTTTGATACAGATCGAATTTATGCTTTCAGCCTAACTATGCTTCAGTAAGGCCCCGTCAATGGGGATTATACGTTGGTACTCAGTGGACCCTGCCAGTGGGGGTTGTGCGCTGGTGTTTGTGGACCTTGTCAGTGGGGGTTATGCGCTGATGTTTGTGGATCCTGCCAGTGGGGGTTGTGCGCTGGTATTTTGTGGACCCCGTCAATGGGGGTTAAACGTTGGTCATAGTCGAGGCTGTTGAGTTTCGAGTGTTTTGAATCGAATCGATTTTATGATTATATTATATATGAATATTTGAAAATATTGGATTTGTATTAAATTAGCATGAAATATATTTCTATGTTTATTTGCAATATTTTTTTTGAAAATTATATAATATCTGAATTATCTAGTTGAGATATTTGTTACTTACTGGGCTGTCTAGCTCATTACCTTTCTTTCTATTTTTCAGATTCAGATAATTAATTTCGAACGTAGGAAGAAATATTGGGACAGAGCTTTTAGAGGCGAGATTTAGCATTGTCAACTTCATTGAACTTAGATCTATTGTTTTATTTTTTTTAGTAAAATTTTATCGGATGTAAGATATTTATTCTAATTACGTGAATTAGAGTTGAATAATAAATATTTGAATTTATTCCGCTGTGATGCATTGATATCGTGATGAGATGCCTTGCATGCTTATGGAGAGAGTTCTTCATAAGTATGCGGCGGTTGCCGCGACCTCCTGCTCGCAATCTCGGGCTGGGGGAGTGACAATTAATATGGTATCAGAGCATAAGTGGATAAATTATGACACATAGAATTTGACATAGTATGAGTATAGGTGGGTAAACATTAAGAATATTGGGACGTTAGAGTATGAGCATCATAATAAACCCATCCTAATAAATAGATCAATGAATCTAATAAGGTTTTACTACTACAAGGTTATCATGCTTCCCCGTAGAATGACAAGAACTACTCAAGGAATTGCAAGAGAGACATCACAACCATAGGATGGTAGCACTCCCCATCTGACCAGTGGCACCCCTCAGGAGGAGGGAGTCGTAGATCCTAATGGGAGTGCTTCGAGAGCACGTCAAGAACCAGATATGGCTCAGTTAATGCAGACCCTAATCAGGATGGTACAAGCGCAACAACAAATACAGCAGCAAATGTTTGAACAACAGCAGATACAACGAGATACACAACAACATCAGCATCCACCACCACAACATGGAGAGCAACCAGTACAACGGAACAACATTTCAAAATTTAAAAAGCTTGCTCCTCCAGCTTTCAAGGGGACTACTGAACCTTTGGAGGCTGATAACTGGAAAATGGAGATGGAGAAGGCCTTCGCTGTCCAAGAGTGTCTTGATGAAGAAAAGATTCGATATGCAGCTTATTTACTACAAGGAGAAGCATACAACTGGTGTCAGCGACTACAGCGCAAGCATGAACAAGACGGCGAAATACTTACCTGGGAAAGATTTTGGATTGCATTCTATGATCAGTATTTTCCTCGGAGTATAAGGATCCAGAAAGAGCAAGAGTTTATTTATTTGAAGCAAAAGGGTATGAGTGTGACTGAATATGAAGCAAAATTTACAGAGTTAGCAAAATTTGCTTCGAGATTAGTGGATGGTGAGCAAGAACGTGTTCACAAGTTCGAGATGGGACTGAGAACTGAAATTCGAAAATAAGTGGTTCCATATGAATTGACAACTTATGCAGATGTGGTAAACAAAGCACTGATAATTGAAAGGGAAGTCAATGAAGAACGCATGGAAAGAGAAAGAAGGCAAAGAAAGAGAGCAAAATCAAATGATACACAAGGGCAGAATAATAAAAATATCAAAAGATCAGCTAAGGGAGCAGTAGACAATAAGACTCAACAGATTGATGGTGAGCCGTGCTCCAGATGTGGCAAAAATCATGCAGACAAGGATTGCTATTGGAATACAGGTGCTTGTTTCAAATGTGGTCAGATGAATCATAAAATTGCTAGCTGCCTGCTAAATACTGAAAATCAAGTTGGCCAAAGAACTTATGAAGGACAACATAAGGGTGGTGGACAGATTTCTAAAATCCAGGGAAGAGTCTATGCGCTTACTCAACAGAATCCACAGGCTTCCAATACAATGGTGACAGGTATGAAAAATTTCGAGGACAAAATTTTTTTTTAGGGGTGAAGAATGTTATAGCCCAAAACCAATTCAGCCCACCAAAGCCCACAAAAAAAAAAAAAAAAAAAACAAACAGGGGATCAAATCGGGAAGAAGACTCCCGATAGGAGTCTTCTTCTCCGGTGAGATCCGGGCGAGACCGGGAATCCTAAGATCTCTCGGAGTCCTAGGGTCCCCTATAAAAAGACCCCCTCTCCCTTGAGATCGAACATCGGCCTCCTCCCTCTCTCTTTCTCTCCGTCTTTCTCGATCGAAGCCGCGGACACCGTCCGATTTCTCGTCGTGATTGCTCGCCGGTGAGGTCACCGGAGGCCGAGGTAAGTCTTTCTCTTCTTCCCCTCTTCCTTCCCCTTCCTCCCATGCCCTTGTGCGCGGCGGCCGGTGACGAGCGTCGCCGATTTTCGGTCGGAAAAAAGACTCTGTTTTTGGGCCTCTTTTTCGTGTTACATTTGATAGCTAACAATCTATTCAGATTATTGATAATTTAATATAATAATTTAAATTATTATATTTAGTACATTTTTTTTATGGTAATCTAGATTGTCTGAGTAATCCTGAGGCATAAGGCAATCTGGATTATCTTGGAGAGAAATAGCTATTTAGATTATTATTTTTTTGGTAATATTATAATAAAGAATTTTGATAAAATAGTGCTTCAAAAAAATCACACAAAACCCATTGTCCAACCCTCCCCCCTCCCCTCACTCCCCTCCATATGCATCCCCAGCCCGCGGCTCTTCCATTTCTCTTTGCTTGCTGGTTGCTCCTCCACCCTTATCCCTCACCAACCCCTCATGACTCCCTCACGCCCATCCCCACCATCCTCATAGCTCCACACATGCTCGTCCCCTCCCCACCCCTTAGTATCTACTGTTCCCCATATCTCTCGATTCGTCACTTCTCTATGCTACCACCACACCCACATCACTTTCGTTACTTCTCACAAGAGAAATAGAAGAGCATCATGGCAAAAATTATTAGAGATATTTTAAAATTTTGATTTCACATTACCGATAATCTGATTGTCATTTCAAACATATCAATCAAGATTTTCAGTAATTTTATTGCAATATTATCTGTGTATCAAATACGGTAATCAATATTATTGACAATTTAATGATGGTAATTTATCTTGAAGGTAATCTGTATTACCTTCTAAGATTGCTTGACGATGTACCAAATACAACCTTAGAGTTTAGGAACTTTCCTCCCTCACCAAAAGAGCACGTGGAGTATGAACCAGGACTTTAGCTTGAAATAAATGAGCTAACCATAAACAATGCCCAACCTGCTTATGTTTAGCTCAATAGAACTATGATTTATAATCATTTATCATGTATTGATATTTTCATTATTCATATTCTTTAGTTAGCTAATACATTGATAAGTATATCAAGTATCTCGACATTTTTAGGCAACAATTAACAATGTGCTTTTTAGATACCAAAATTAACTCTTGAAGTTGAAGCATTAATTCTTAGGCTTAGTTTGGAAATAGAACGGGCCTTTGAGGATAATATTTCAATTCTTCAGAGGTAAGCACAACCGGTGCCAGTATAAAGCAAGGTATTACAAAACCTATTTTTGGCCAAGAAGTTGTCATTCTAGTTTTGATACTTTTTCCAAGGATTAAAATAAATTTTCTAGGTAGACTTAGCTGGTTCACCTCAACAAGTTTCTTTACTCTAGGGCTGTTTAGTAATTAGAAATAATACCAAATAATTTTAATATTATACTAGATATATTAAAGAATTAAGATAGTAAAATAATAATTTGATATAAGATTGTCTATAATAAATAATCATTTCATGCTAGAGCTAGCCCTATTTACATGTAATGTATATTATAGCTAATTAATATAATGTTATAATAAATGATATATTTTATATTACTATAAATATGTATCATCATCATTATAATATACTAAAAAGTTATATTGTATAAGAATAACATAATTTGTTATTAATGATGATTTATTACTTTATATAAGAAACATAATAGCATATCAGTATGTTGTAATACCAATATAACACACCACTGATATATAATATTTTTGTTAGTATTATTATCTAAATAATAATACTTCGATATTATATGATATTATATTATATTGTATTGTATTACAAAAATATTGTACCATATAATATCTATGATTGCAAATAGATCAGATTGACCCGTGATCTGATCCGATCCGAATTGTTTTAAAAAACCCATGAATCTAGGTTGGGTTCTAAAATTGGACCCATTTCATTTTTGGGGTTGGGTTTGGATTGCTAAATTTTGATCCGGTCCGATCCGATCCGATCCATAGAGATTTGTAGATTAATTTGGATCTTGAGATAAATGATCCGATGCGATCCGACTCGAATCCAATACAAGATCCAACTATGATTATTTTCTTTGGTTTGATTCTCCTCTATTTATTGAAGTTCAAAGCTCTATTCTTTTTATTTTTTTTATTTCTTCATTTATTTTCATAATTACAATCTTTCAGTTCTTTAGAAGGTTCTTTTAAATTTATATTTTTGCTGTACTATCAACTTCATTCAAGGTTTTAAATATATGTCAAAATAAAGCATGATGAAGGTAAAATTAAAATATTTATTCATATATTATAGAAGTGATAGAAGTATACTAATTTAAAAATAGATAAAATTAAATTTCCTGACTTTCTCCTACCTTCATTTGTCAAGACTGTACACACATGTTGGAAAAAAATCAAGATTTTATTGATCAAATATTGTTGGCTATCATCACTAACTTTTCAAAATATATCAAACATCTTGGTACTCATTTTTATATGCACTCAATGGTTGGATCTTAATACTTATTTGAGCTTCATAGACTTTATTAGAAATATTAACAGGGACAAGAACATAAGTAAAACTAGATATGGATTAAGAACAAATAATAGATTTAGTATCTCCTTAATAATCCAAAACTTGATATATAAACAAATAATAAAGAGCACACATCGAAGAAAAACAAGTCCTCAAATAATATTACCATATAAAATAGTGCTTTTTATTTGGTACTTATTAAATTTATTTTTTATAATCCAGACCCAAACCGATTAAGATTCGGACTGGATCCGTATCTCATAGATTAAGATCGAGTTATACATAGATTCGATTCGATTTTATTTTTTATTAGATTAAATTTGAGTCTAATATTTAAATTCAACCAAAAAAATTTGGTTGGATCAAGATCACTTACGATCTGATCCCATCTATTTATATTTTTAATAATAATATAATTAATGTTATTATTGTTAGTAAATATATCATACTATTTGAATTGTCCGGGAGGGGCATTCTTGGGTTTAAAAAGTCTAAATTAGGACACCCAAGCGGGCAACCGGGGATGCCCGTTCCGATACGGGAACCGTGGACCCGGGTTATACCCAGTTGGACCCAACTGTATCGGGATAACTATCCCGACGTGCAAAATGTGATGTTTTTGGGCCCTTATCCCGGGCTAATTGTAAATGGGGGATAAAATCGGGTTAGTACTTTTCCAAATTCAGCCTACTCTCGATCCGTCCTTCCCTCCCTAATTAATGCTCGCTCCTTTTCTTCTCCTACAACCGATGCATTAGAAGGCGATCCCTCTCCTCCCTCTTCTTCCATTTGTCCCTCTCATGCTCGGACAAATCCCTAGTTTGGATTCCTTCTCCACCATCGCCGAGGGGAGATCCGTCGTCCGGGGCCCGAAGCTAGGGTTTCCGGGTTCGAATCAGCTGAGTTTTGGCCTGCGATGAGGTGTTCCTCGCAGAAGAATCTCTCCGTCTACGATTTCAACGAAGTGGAGGAGGCCGTGGAGGCGGCGTCCAGGAAGTTCGCGTCCAAATTCCAGTCCAAGTTGAAGGAAGCCGAAACCAAGTATCAGTTTCTTGAGGCATGTAAGCCCCTCTCCCACTTGAAACCTGAAACCCTGATTTAGATTTGCTTAATCTGTCGATTCTGTTGCTTAATTTCGTTCTGAATCGTTTTGCGAATCTGAAACACAGATGTTCTGGGTTTCTGTGATTCGAGGGATAAATTGTAGTCAAAAAGGGAAATTTATGGTCTCTCTTCGTTTAAAGTGGTATTTCTAGCATGCTGGGAAAACCCTCTGGGTCAACCTGGCAAACTCTTTGCTATCTGCTAAACAGTGCATCTGTCAATTATACCATCAAAAATTCAAATTTTATGCTGGCACATGGTACAGTGAAGTCGATCATCTCTGAGATTTAGGCGTCCAGTTGGCTAGCTAGTAGAATATCGTCTTATGGAAAATATGGATTTTATCCAAATAGAATTTATTGATCCTTCTGTTAGTTCTGGTCCCTGATACATCCTCCAAAGAATTTGTTTTGCTAGATGTTTTGGCCTTGTTGAAATCTATCTATGGGTCACTGGTATTTTGGCTTTCCAGTTTTTAGATGTGCATGCTATTTTTGAGCAAGTGATCTGTGTATTGGAGACATGATGATTTTCATTGTATGGACCTCGGGAGCAACAAAGATGAGATGGGAATTAGTCCTGTTCTGAGTGATCCTTACCATTCCACCACATGTTTGGAATGAACATTATAAATACCAAATATAGTGATCCGCTACATAAGATTCTCTCCAGCGAGCCAAAGCATTCGAGCATTGGTCATAAAGATATTGTTCCATTTCCTTTTAAAACTTGTTCTATCATTTTTTTATAGAAGGAATGGAGGGAAGATCCATCTAGTGGAATTATCCATGTCCAAACACTTGGGAAACAGCTCCCAAGTTTCAAAATTAAGACTCCTCCATTTGGAGGAGCCAAGCTACTGTGTTATTGCCCTGCTCACAATTTACTATTGTTTACACTCAAACTTTTCTTGATCAACATTATCTACTCAATATTTACCATGAAATTACAATGACCAATTTGAGGGTTTGGTTTGATGGAGGAGTATCTTCTAGTAACTTGTGACACTTTTAAATAATATTGTAACAAGCTATCCAATATTAAAGAAGAAAAAAGGATCCTTATGGATAATGTTTAAAGAATTCTCTAGCCCTTGTAATGGCCTGCACTTTATAGGTTGAAAAAAATTCTATTAATGTCATGACCCATAAGGATGCACTTTTCTTTTCCATTCTCTTTTAGACTTCCTCTGTTAAATTACCGTGTAAGAAGTTGCCTTAATACCCCCTCTGTTTCCCTCTTTGTTTTCCTTTCCATCCTCGCTCTCTCCCACCTAAATAATGCGAGAAACAGTCTGCCTGTTTTGCTGCTGGCTTGTGTAGCTCCCTCCTATGCTATTTGTTACTAGTTTGCATGACTTGCACAAATGGCCTTAATTTTTGGCTGCTCATCTATCGTCAATCTATCTTTTATCCTGAACTGACAACTTCTTTGCCTATTGTATATCTTCCATAGCTATCAATTTATACCCTAATTTTTTTTCGGCCCTTCTGGCCCACCTTATCTCTTTAAACCATCATTATTGCCCCACCTTTGTCACCTTGTCTAGCCACCGTGACCTTTGCACCTAATCTTTTTCACCACCCTAACATATATCCATCTTTGATTGCTACCATTCTGTGGTTGTGGCTTTTCTTGTTGTCGATGAGGATTGAGAATAAAGATGTAACATTAGGCTGGAAATTGAAGCCAAGATGTTTTATGGTGTTTTATGTTGATGACCAGTATTGTGGGAATTTCACTTTTGCTTGTTTCATAACATCTTATGAAACATGCTATGGTTTGAAAAGAAACCTCCAGCGGTAACTCTAAACTATAGGCAACATTTTCTAACTCCCTATAGTGACGAGATTTAAAATAGTTAGCAAGTGGCAGGTTGGCAGCTTCATCGTGTTCCATTTGGGTTTTAAAACATCGATTTGAGGAGATTAGTAAGGGATTCCTTTGTGCTTGATATGCGTTTTATCTTGAGTTAGGTAGGTTGTAAGAGATTTTACGATCGAATCGTCTCATTGGTACTTTGAGGGGGATTCAATTTGAGCTTGTAGCAACAATGTTAGAATATTGACCAAATCAAAAATGAGTTGTTGCGACTCTTGTCACCCCTAATCATGGATTGAAGGCTTATGGGCAAGAGCAAAGAGGAGTTACAAAGTCAATGTTGTAGAAAATCATGAACTAGGAAAATAAAATTAAGATGATTGGTCATATAGTGACTTGCATTGCACATGCAACTTTCTTCTATATGAGATTATACATCTCTTAGGTTGCGTTTGGTAGCTGGCAATCTATTCAGATTGCTAGTAATTTAAAGGGGCCCTACCAGATTACTACGTTTGGTATGCTTTGTGGATTGATAATCTGATTATCAGGTAATCCAGATTACCTCCCATGAGGTAATTTGGATTACCAAGGAGAGGGGTGGCTATCTAGATTACCTCCCATGAGATAATCTTGTAATAAAATTTTTGGACGAAAGTGCCTCCCTCCCCATCGACGCCACTTGTTGGAAACCCGTGCCTCCCCCCAACCTCCCCAACTGCTCCTCCAACGACAGGAAAGAGGGCCAAACCGGCAACTCTTCCACCACCAAATCCAGCTGATGGCCGCCTGGAAGCATGGTCGTTGGCGTACCGCCGTCAGTCCCCGTTCGTCTGCCGCTAATGGGCGTAAAGGAGATGATGTTTCATTACCGCAATCGACGTCGTGCCGATCAACGCCGTGTGGAAGAAAAAAAAGAAAGGGCGCAGTGTGCTGGTCGCCGCAGGTGGCGTTGTGCGGAACGACCGCACTGGGAGGGAGAGGGATGCGGTGCCGTCGATTGCCGCAGGCGACACCATATCGGATGACGGAAAAGAGAGACTAGAAATGAAGGGCCTCCGCCCCGTCGGGATCACCGCCTCTTGCTCGGACGGTCATGCATGGTCGTCGGGAGAAGAGGAGGGATGGATCTTCTCATGCCCTTCTTCTTCTTTGTTTCTTCTCGCCAGTCGGATCTCTCTCCAGTGGGATCTTGCTCCGACGGGGATTGAGAATAGCATGTACCAAACACAGTGAAATAATAATATAATAATTTATTATTAATAAAAATAATAATATAAAATAAAAAATAGAGTAATAAAAATAATAATATAATATGTTATATTATATATCATATGTAATATAATATATAATATATAATATAATATATAATATATTTTTATTCTTTTATTCTGAAAAATTGAAAAATTTGTGCATGGGATGTGATTTTTAATAAATTTGATTTAAGGATATTTTGAAAATTTGATGTTACATTACCAGTAATCTGATTGTTATACAAATATGTCAATCAAGATTCTCAATAATTTTACTGCAACATTATCTGTGTGTACCAAACACAGTAATCAATATTACTGGCAATCTATTCAGATTTCAGGTAATCTAGATTATCAGGTAATCTAGATTATCACTGCCTAGCAATGCACCAAACACAACCTTAAGGGTTTGTTTACATGCCCAAATAAGCTATTTCAGGACAAGTTCTCTACACCACTAGATGTTTAAAAGAAGCAATGCTAACACAACAAAATTGGCTAGCAAAGGTAGAGAAAACTTGATTTATTGGGGAGCTTGTAGATCATATGATTGCCAAAAATTAGGATACAAGATTTGTTCTCCAAGATGATTTCCACTATCCTCAAATATTTGGAATCAGCTTAGAGAAATTGTTTACCCTCCTATGCTAACCTCTTCCAACCAAGGTTTTTGGAACTGATATTGGGATCCGTACTGGTTCTTGATCGGTATGGTATCGATACCGTACCGACACTTAGAATGGTCAGGTGTGCTGGTTCCATGTCGGCACATTTTTTTTTTCATTTTTTCATTTTCTTTTCAATCCAATCAATTTTTTTTAAAACTTTTTGAATTATTTTAGATCCAAATTAATGTTCATTTATATTATATAATATTTCTATCACTTCGAAATAAAATAAAAAAAATTAAAACCGCATATTAAATATATTTAGAGTACAAACTACAAAGAACAATGTACTAACCTCAAGATATCTATTGATCTAATTTCTCATCGAGTATCTATAACTCTCATGGATATTTGGATCATCCACATAATCAGAAGGAATATTAACCCATCTCTTTAATTAAGCAGCATTGTAGTTTTGAATGCTTATCTTATAAGGCATTTACTCTGGATTATAAGACATCTTAGATCTCTCGTTTAAGCTCTGACTTTGAGAGGTGTCTTCGGATTGATAGTACGATTGTGGAGGGATCCATCCAAATATATCGACAGCAAAATTTGATCCGTAAGATGCTTCGGACTGTATAGAATAGTAGTCACTGGAAGACGATATTTCGGGCGTACCATATCCATATCCATATCCATATGGATTATAAGTTGCCTGCAGATAATAGGATCCATAATGCGAGGATGAATTTGATACATCCATGAATTTTACTTCACATGGAAGGTCATTTACATTTGTATCATGTGCTGAACAATCTCTAGGAGCCCATGGTCTATATAAAGTCGTATCCTCACAGATTTTACCAACTCATGTACCGTGGTTCCTATCTTGTGTGGTATGCATATACTGGGACTCACCGGTGAATCGAAGATCATCCTGCGACTGTATCTTACGAACGATGGTTTCTTGTCCTCCACTCTCTCTGGTCATCAGATCCATGACTACTATCATCACTTTTCTTGCTCTGAATTTAAGTGAACTAACTCCACTCTTGGCGAGGCTGCAATTATCTTTCTTTTTTCTTTATTTTTTGCTGAGCAGTTGCTTAACCTTCCTTCGTGCCCCTCTGTGATTGACTTTGTTGTGCCTGGAAGAATGGATGTCTTCTTTCTGATTGAGATGACCGATCTCGTCTTTATAGTTTTTGCTTAAATCTTTGGAAGAATATTTCAGACATAGAGTCATGTGATGAATGACTCTCCTGTGATCCTTCAGGCTGTGGTTGATTAGCTGGAATGTTATATGAAATATTTCTATCTGCCTATTGTCCTGGATCCATCCTAATCTTCCTAGCTACCAAATTAGTTGGTCGTGAAGTGGATTCTAGCTCATCAAGCTCTGGTTCCTGTTGCTGGTTTGTAAGCCATCTGATCATCTGATCCTCATCATCAATAGCATAATCATCTATCGTCGCATCCGTAGACTTAGCTGTACTTCCTTTTGGATGCATTTTAGTCTTAATCTTAGATTATAATGAACGTATACAAGATCGTTGAAGTGTTTACAGTTTCTTTGTTTGATGTGGATGAGGACGAAAGTTGATCAATTACACTCATAGCCATTAGAGGAGACCGTCTGAAAAGAATGTGGATAACCACACCTTTAAAATTATCTACATACTATCTAAAATGAATCAATCATTCAGCTGTAAAAATATTCAGCAAAATTATGTATCCGATTGCATAAAATTAGTAGGTATGTAATATCAACAAACTCTTGTGATTATTGATTTTTAATTTATCTGGATTCATCATTTTTTTTTTCTTACGACAGTCGATGAGACTCCAAAATTGTCTGTCTCCTTTCTAAACTGTTTCATCTGTAGAAAATATATTTGTTAAGTTAACAAATATGTTATTGATTATAGATCGGATTCAGTTAAATGCTCACACCTTAGTTAACCTAGCATATCTCTTGCAGACATATAGATGTGATTTTTGGATCGGATATCATCTTATATATCACGTTATGGAGAGCAGTCAGAAGTTCGTTATCCATATCTATCCCAGATATGGTATACTAGAACATCAGATTTAGATAGTAAGCTGCAGATTAATTGTATAAATGATTAAGTAAACTTATTTAAGTACAAGAGAAGAAAAATTTTTAGAGGATTTTTAATTTTGTGCTTATCAGTTAGTTGCAAGTCCCTACTCATCTGATTGTCCCATTGTCGCTCAATTATGCTGATGATTCCTGAGCATGTTTGGATCTATCTCACTGATCTATTTCTTTATCCTCTCCATCATGTGATACAAGAAGTCCATCTGGGGTTATCTTTTACTGTCCACAGTCTGAAGTACTTTGTATAACGATTTGATAGCCTTCACTGTTTTATCGATCCATTGCTAGAATAATTGATTTGTCATCAAGTTCTCCATATGATTTTTTTTAGTATCGATTCTCGCATATCTGCTCTTCTGCCATTCAGTATTGATAAACATCTGACGCAAGGCTGCTTTCTTGTCTAAAAAGCTATCAAGTGCTATATAGTTTGTAGCAAATCGTATGACATATGGTCTTAAGATTTTCTCTTTAATATATGTCCGCATCAATGACAGGATCTATGTATGATTGTAGATGAATCTAGTAAAGTCTGGATTGAGTCCACTGCCTGCTGCACCCTACGAAGCTTCCTAATATCCATCAAAATGAGATCGATGCAATGTGTAGCATATGTGGACGAGTAAATATACGGTTATCGCTTCATCATTAACTCTCCGACGGTTTTATACTGTGGCCCATTATCTATGATGATCTGTATGACATTCTGCTCTTCTACCGCATCAATCACCTCCTCCATTGGTTCAAGAATATACGTGGCGTTGTGCACCTTATCTGGAGTATCAATTGACTTGTGAAAATTTTTTTTCCATCATAATATGTCAAGAAGTTGATAATGTTTCACATGGTAGGATTGGTCCAACTATCATACATCACCATTAGTCCGTATTTGGACCATTTATTCTTATAAAAAGAAATTCATCTTTGCAGATCCTTCTTGTTATTGTCAAAAAGCTCATCATAGGTGTTTCTAGATCTTGCAGGATCTATATCTGGGTCGGCAGCTTATATGGCTGAAATGACAGACTGATATTAATGGTGCCTGCTGCATTTGTTGGAATATGACTAAAATAAAATCATGATCTAATAACTCGCCACATATCTTTTTTCAGCATACTATCAATCTTCTACCGCTTTGAATCTTTATTGGAGAAAGCTTGTGGATCCAAATCATGAATGGTGGCTCATGCTGGAATCCCTCTGGAGAACTTTCTCCTATTTTCAAAAGACCTCAATATAGATGAAATATTATGCTTGCCTCTACTGATGGTCTTTCTGAGTGAGGAGATCCTTCTGAACTCGGACTCTCCCTTAGCGGTCATAGAGTTGGATCCCGATTCATAGTATGACAGTCCAAAATGTTCTTTCTATCTGGTCATCTCCTCCAGTTGGTGTGATCATCCAGACTGGTCTGAATAGCAGCCTCAATCTGTGTCTTCTCATTATCTGGAGTGGAGGCTATCTCTGACTCTCCGGAGTGATAGGAAGGTGGCTCTACGGCTTGACGGTCTGCCTCTGTCATCTTCTGTTTTACCCTCTTTTTCGCTGCATTGAAATCAGCAAAGTGCTTCATCAGCTGGCGGACCTTCTGTGGGTATTTTCGACATATGGATACATCGAGATGACTATCAGTCAAATGCTGCTTCAACCTAGTCATCGTTTTCTTAAACTGTGTTGTATCATTTGTGTCTCCAATAGTACCGAGTTGAGAGCATCTCATCATGATTCTAACCAATGTTATGCTCTAAATCCTTCTTATTTGATGGATTTATTTCTGTAAGTTTAACAATGCACGTCACTTTAATAATTATATAAAGATAATAAAATTTTGTCATCCTAAAAAAAATCTAATTTTTAAGTCTTGAAAAGTATATCTGAATAATATATTTCATATTTCTCATTTTTCATAATTTTTATTTATATTTAATTTTTTGTGTTAAAAAATAATTTTAAGTATCATAAATTCAGAAAAATATGTTATGTACTTCAAAAATACTTCTGAATTAGCTAAAATATATTACTAATTTTACATATTTTTTGAATTGGTTATATTTTTTTATTATTTAATTAATTAAATATTTTTTATTTTAAAAATTTTAAAAATTCATTTGAGCTTAGATCTAAGTAGAAACATATCATGGATGCTGCATATATTTTTCTAAGCTTATGAACATATGTGTTAAAGGCTATTTATTTTTTAATTTTATTCAAACTTAGGTCTAGGCTATTATACACATTATGCATCAAAGTCTTCACAATCGGACATCAATTTTATACTGAAAGTAGCTTTAATTATCTTAAATAATATTTTGATTTTATTTTTTTAAATTTTTAAATTTTTATAATTTTTAATTTCAAAAATATATTTTAATTTAAAAAAATATAATTAACTAAAATTAATAATTTTAATATCATCGTGTGGATCATCCAAAGATCTACAACGTATAATGAAATCATACCAAAATAAAAAATTTTGGCATGATTTTCTCATATTTTTCTATTTATTGCCATTTTTCGACCAAAAAAATTAAAAAAAAGGGAGTGAGGAATAGTTGGATTATCTTGAATTCGGTTGAGATATTTTGATATTTTGATGAAATTGCGGAAACTCTGGCGAGTTGGTGGTTGTTTCCTTTTTTTCTTCTATTTAAAACAAAACGAAAGAAGAAAGGTAGAGAAGTTGCTTCTCTACCTTTTGAAAGGTTATCCTAAAAGCTACCCAGACACCTACTACCCACCCTACTCCCCGCCCTCCACCTTTCACTCATGTGCGGCTCGATTCGGGGTCGAACCAAGCCAAACCAACTAGAATTGCGTGGTTTCGCATGGTTCTGGGTTGTACCACACCAAACCGACCGGTTCGGTGTGGTCGGAGTGTTTTTCCAATTTTTTGGCCCAGATCGGATTGGTTCCCAGTCGGTTCGGTTCATTATGGGGTGTACTGGCCGGTTCGGGCTGGTATGGAATTCCATGCTTCCAACCATCTAGGATACTCGGTATGCCCTCCAAATAGAGGTGGCAATCAATGTGAGGTTGGGTCAGAAAGTCCCAAACTTGGACTTGTTATATTTAATAAATAGGTAACTTGATCCGACTTGTTTAACCTATTTAATAAACATGTTATATTGATTAGCATGTGTAACCTATTAGCCTATATAACTTGTATAATCTATATAACTTGTTTACATAAAATATTATTAACCACTAAACTGGTTAACCTCATTAACATAGACAATAATTCTTCACAGCCATCTAAAACTATAAAAGTGAGTATCTGCTTTATAAACAGAATCAATAGAAATGATATAAAAGAATTAGAAATGATACCTCTTACCAATGATTTAGAACTCAATATGGAATAATCCACTACACTTCATTTCATAGGTTACCGTGTCAAAGTGTGGTAGTTCACTACCACATGGACCTAAAACTTCAATATAACTGCAAAAGGAAAAAGAATTCATAGCGATAAAAGTTGTGAACTTGTATTGAACTTATACAGTAGTTTATATAGGTTTATGCTCAGATCCACAACAATGTGCACTCTGACCTAGCGGAGAGACAAGTTGTTTGATAGAAAGATCTAATCTTGACTTATGACTTGCAAGCTTTTTTATCAACCAAAGTTTAATCCATCAAAGGAAACCCATTACGATCAGCTCCCAACCTGATTTCCTGATTTTAATACTCCAGCAAGTATTTAGAAAAGGGAAGAAGGGAAGAGAAAGAGGAGGCTCAGGTTCATCATTTAATCTGCAGCTAAATCAAAATGGCTTCAATCGGTTGCTTGTAGAAGCAGACCATCCAACACTGATTGTCATTAGAAATAACTGATTTTTGCCTTATGCATTAGCAAATCTCATCCAATAACCATCTTAGCCTCTTCATAAAAACCTAAAAGCAATGTCATTTGTGGCCGTTACACCCAAATATTATCTTTTAACAAGGCTACTTTCACTAGAAGATCATCGAGGTAGAAAGTAACTAATTAAGAGCACATGGGATTCTAGAAGAATCTATGAAATTAGGAATTAGAATTACATATTTGTCATCTTGGTATTGGATCTCGTACTGGTACCATCCTATTGTAGTGTTTGTATGCAGTATGGTACGAGATGACAAGGTATATTGAGTGTCGATATGGCACAAGACTATATATTGGTTCGGTACTGGTACAGTATGGAATGCTCGGTGTGGTACGGTACTGACTAGTGTAGCAAACTTTGGTATAGCGCATGTGTGTCTAGCCAGTGGGCAAACTTGATTAAAACAAACTCAAGCATTAGAAGCTTTAAAAGCATATTGCAACTTGCAAGTATCTCTAAGATATAAAAATTTTTCAATGCTAGACATTTTTTTGAACACCATAATTGCCAAAGAAGTGGATCTCATAACTAATAATTTCTTGAAAGTGAGACAGAATGACATCTAACAAAATCATTAAGAAGAACTATCATAACACTGAAAATCTAAAGACTGTTACCATTACATATGTTTGTTTAATCTAGCCTAGAGACACTAACATGATTTCCTAAGTATGTTTTATCATCAGCAATGAGCATCTATCTAAATAATTTAGATGGAATTGCAATGATGAACTTCAAATATATGGCTCTTATAGTGAGGGTTTAAAGTCCTTCATTTCTTGCATAACATCTGATTATACTTTATGAAGATCAGATCTTTAAATTCAGAGGTACATGCTGGTTTCATGTTGTTTCTGTGCTATTGCTTTGTTCTGCATGTCACTCCATTAAGGGAACTGATTGTCAATGATTAGTATCCTAAGCTACTTTTGTAATATCGCGAGCAATAGAAAGATAGCTAAAGCTACCCTGTTGGTCAATATCACAATAATGATTGGTTACACTTGTGTGAAATGGCTAGATTGATGTCAAGTACTGTATGTGTTGTGGAAAAATCATGTGATATGAACTGTTGTTTATGTTCATCCAATTAATGCATATAGCAAGGTAATGTTGTGCTGGTATCGGAACCTTCACTGGTTGCTTGACTGTATGGTATGGTACCATGCCATTCTGTTCCAGGTCCATACTGACACAGGGCTGCTGGTGGGAGAGGGGAAGAGGGAGAAGAAAAGAGAGGAAAAGAGAGAGAGAGGGAGAGGGAGGGGGAGAGAGATAGGCCAAGAGAAGGAGAGAGGGCTTTTGAGCCCCCTCTCCTCTGGCTGCACGAAAATAGGGGTGGTGCTCTTGTTTGGTTGAAAAGAGATAGGGATAAAGAGGGAGGAAGGGAGGGAGAGAGAGGGAGAGGGTTTTTTTGAGGGGGGGGAGGGGAGATGTTGAGAGTGGGACAGAAAGGGCTTTCGAACCCCTCTCTCCTCCGACTGCATGATACATATAACACATCATCTCAAAGATAAGCAAGATCTGATGATCAAATATTCTACTAATAGAGGTCATCATTTGTCAATCATTTACCAACCTCATTTGCTACATGCATGTTGAGAATGAATACTTACTTAACAAGGGGTGTTTGAATGCCATCTTTGGTAAAATATTTAGGGGTTTCAAAATGATGGACATTTAGTGTGAAAATCTTGGATCTTTTATGAACCCTTAATGGTACGCTATCTCAGTACCGGTTTCCGTATTGGTGCCATCTTGTCACTATGTCGGTACACCTAGTATGAGGACCGTTTCTGCATGTTGAGTGTTGGTATGCTCCCATACTGTGTATTGGTATCGAATTAGTACGGTATGGTATGCCTCATACTGTCTAGTTCGGTATGATATGGTATACCTTGCCTTAACCTTTCATGCCCATAGAAATATATTTGCTATAAATTATTTATTTTGCTTTAATCTGAATCTTTTCACTTTTATTTGATGATGCACCATGTTATGTCTTTCCTTGTTTATTAGTTGTGTTGTTCTATGATGAAATACTTGGAATAATAGTGAATTTTTATTTGTTTAATTCTGCTCCTTTTTTTTTAAGTAAAAAAACTGTTCTTTGTTTTAGCTGATAATTTATTAGTCAATTTACGTTGTTATTTTCTCATTGTATGTTTTTATCTCTTTGTTGCAGTCCACCTAGGCTTAAAATTAAGGAGAACAGATGTGACCACTGCTTATATGGATTTGCGTGAAAGAGACAATGCCCGGGAGTCATGTGTCATAGATACACCACAAACAAATCTGGCTGTTTCTGATGAGAAAACTGAGTTCGATGACTTTGTTGTGTCCTCAACAAGTTATGAAGACAATGGACATATAGTCACGGATGAAAATGAACCTGGGATTCTTACAAGAACGGATCCTCTTGTAATTAAAACTTCTAGTCATGTAGCACCTTCTGTAGGCGACAAACAGTTCTCAGACACTTCATCCGATGTACTCCATATTCTTACTGATTTCATTGGACCTGAATCTTTTGTGCTACTCTGTACTTTTGATTCTTATTAGGTTCTCATATTGAAATTCTGTCAGGGAACAGCAGTTGATGTGATTTCAGATGATGAAGGTAGCTGGGTGTCAGCATCTGATTCTCCATCAACAAACACAATCTGATGTCGAAAGTGAAGGTCATTTTTTACTCACAGGACATCTGTTGTTTTGCTTAATCCCTGTTTCATGACTGCTTCATGTGTAATTTCAGGTTATTTAGAACATCGAGTCTCAGATAATTGTTACAGTGCATGTGCAGATATGGTAAGAATCTTTTTTTCGTGATGGCATTGCACTGGTGAACTTTTACAGAACAAGATTGATGTTAATATATTTGATGTTCTTTCCTTTTATCTGGAAGAGTATCCAGGACATGAGTAATTAATTTTGTTTCTTTTCAGAACTTAGAATATTTCCTGCCCACCCTTTGCCCATTAGTTTTGGAGATAGAGAATTGTTTTTGATATTAATGTCTAAATGCATATACCATATTGGTTTTGGAGTTAGAGAGTTACTTTTGACATTCACGTCTGAATGCGTATATATATGGTTTACGTCACTTCCTCTCACTTCCCCAGTCACTTTATTTGATTTGATACGGTAGATATGGATTATGATGGATAACAAATTTTTTATCAGTTGAAAATTTTTTCCATCCCATTTCTAGGGACATTTTGAATATTTTCATTTAATTTGTATATGTATTTTTTTCTTCCTGTAAGCTATGGATTTCCACAAGTGGTGGAGCTCTGCCTTATTTGTGAGTGTTGCTGATGATTGTCAAGGCACAAATTCAAATTTTTTGTATGTAAAATTCACAGCAGATGCTACAAATCATCCAAGCTATAAATATTGAGAAATATCTGTTTGTACAGGTAAGTTTCAATAAAACTCCATTTTGTCTGCTACAACCTATAGGGAAATTATTATATACTACCATGCTTCCATAAAGACCCAAGCAACCTTCAGTGATTTTTCATTGTCTAGACTTCCATCTGACACTCTTTGACCCATGGATTGATAAATCCATGGTGTAAACTTAGGGTGCATTTGGTTACGCTTTTGATTTTTGATTTTTAAAAATATTTTTATTTTTTTTGATTTTTGCTATTGAGTAAAAGCAAAAAAGCAAAAAGTAGGTTTGGTAACTACGTTGCTATAAAGCAAAAAGCAATGTCTGGGGATGGCAGGCGAAGAGCTCGACGAGGGAGAAGGGCTCGGGTAGGGAGGGAGAAGGGGTGGGGAGGTGAAGAGCTCGACGAGGGAGAAGAGTTCAAGCTCTTTACTTTTGGTTTGGTGTTTTAGATGTGGAGAAGCAAAAAAAAGCAGAAAAGCAAGTTTTGGAAAGTAAAAAATTTTTTCTTTGTATATAAAGTAATTATTTTGATTATTTTGATTTTTGCTTTTTGCTTTTCATAGTGTTACCAAACATTGCTTTTTGATTTTTGGTTTTTAACAATCAAAAAGCAAAAAAATTTTTTTTTTTAATGGCTAACCAAACGCACCCTTAAAATGATGAAACTCATCTGGATCCATCTAATGTGGATTCATGGGTTTATCAACCCACCAAAACATAATTATCTGCACCATCAGAGAGACTAATTGGTTGATATTTATTAGAGATAGGTAAACCTAGACTTCAAGCTAAGATGATAAACTTAGATTGATGGAACCTATCCTCCGTCTCTAATGGAACTTATTGCCAACTATGGTCATTAAAGCGTTGTTTTCATCAATCCATGGTTTTATTGACCAAAAGGGAAAAGAAAGAGAGAATGATAGCTCTTTGACATGAACTTACACTTACACAGAGCAAGAGCAGGAAGTTCCAAGTGTTGGAATAGTGAAGCGGCTGCCCTTCAATTTGTGGAGAGTGGCAACAACAAAATTGCCTGTATATAATGAATGGTGATAAATTTTTATGTTTTTTCAGTGATTTTTCAATCTTGATCCAGGATCAAGCAAAGTCAAAAATTTTAATAATATATTTTTTTTCAAGTTAAAAGTTATATAGATGAAGCAGTTGATCGGAGCAAGAGTGAGTTTCCCATAATGGATGCAACAGTGGAAATAGTATTTTTCACCCCTTCGCATGCTTTTTAAATTTCATATCACAGGAAGGGGTTCTCAACCAGAGGAAATGGTATATTCATTTTGTACAATGATGCAGTTCCAAATCGTGTAATTCACTTTGTCAATGTTGATGCATTCAGTCCGAAACAAGGTTCTGTGCAACTCGTGGTACAATAGCCTACTCCATTAGGTCTATCTGGCTCTGCTACAGTTGATGACATAGAGTTGCAATTGGCAAAATAATGCAGAAACAAAACATAATGGATGAGATGGTGCACTTTTTCTGGTCATTAAGCTGCAACTTTTTTTGTTTGATGATCAGCCTGGAGGCTACCTTTTTTTATGTCTATAGAGTTAAGTTCTCTTATACATACCCCACTCCAAATCTATATGAACAAGCCTGCATTGTTTTGACGTCTTGAGATTCAGCTCACATTGAGCCCACAGCGAGGTTCACGGCAAAAAACGGAGTCCAACGAGATCAAGATCACCTGAAACGGAGCTCGGATGGAGGAGATACGAGCTTTTGAAGTCGGCACGAGATTCGAGGCGGCGGAGGACCACCGGCGATCGATGGCGGGCGGCAGCGGCGCGCGGACGCATGACCCAGGCCCGCGCGGGACGCACGACCCACGCGGCGCGCGGCCCAGCCGGGCGTGAGGCCCAGGTGCGCACAGGCCCGCGCGCAGGAGCGGGCCGGCCCAGGCCAGCGCTGGCCCTTTGCACCGGTCCACCGTGGATCGGGCGGTCCACGGCTGGGCCTGTGGACCGCGTGGGCGTTTCCACGTGTTTCTCATGGTCCATAGTACTATTTTGTGGATCGGAGCGCGATCGAACGGCCCAGAGAGATTGCGGTGACGATCCGACGGTTCAGGAGGTTGATTTGGCTTGTTTAGGAGACCTAAACCTAATCTAATTAGGTTTTAAACCACGTTTAAGCCTTTAAAAAGGCCTGTGACGAACAAACAGTGGTAGTGGTTCGGATTTGCGCCGTACGAAGCCCGTACGGAACCCAAAGAAGAGAGAGGCGGAAGCGCTGAGAGAGAAGGAGTAGGAGGCTCCTGGACAGCGGTCGTCAGGCACTTCAGGGGTTCAGGGGGTCTTCCAAGAGAGAGAGCTTTTGTGAGGGGAACTTCAGGTGAGAGAATTGGGTGTACAAGGGTTGAGGGTGAGGTCTCCTCTTGTAAATTTTTTTTTCATAATGAAGTTTGCATGTCCCGTGGAGGCGAGCCCTTTTGTGGTTGATCCACGTATTTTGATTGTTTTTCTTTTATTTTGTTTCTTCTTTCTTCCTGCTGCATCGCGTGGTACTGAAAAGATCTTGGGAGGTGGTGTCCTGGCCAGACATCCACCAACAAGTGGTATCAGAGCAAAGCGGTACAAGGACGCAGATTGCAGCGGTGGTGAGCAAGACTGAAGATGGAGAAGACAGGAACAATCAAGATGGAGATCAACAAGTTCGATGGTAAGAGCAATTTCTCCTTGTGGCAGGCAAGGGTGAAGGATATGCTCATCCAACAGGGGTTGATCGATGCTCTCTTGTGCGATGAGAAGCCGACCATCATGGAGGTGCGGGATTGAAAACGGCTACAGATGCAGGCGGTGAGTATCATCCGTATGTACCTGGCGGATGAGGTGGTGATCCGTGTGCTGAGCGAGACTTCCCGACGGTGCTGTGGTCGAAGCTCGAGGAGTTGTACATGGCGAAGTCTCTCACCAACACTCTTTTCCTTTGAAAGCAGTTTTACCAACTGCGGATGACTGAGGGACAGAGCGTGCAGGAGCATCTGAGCCACTTCCAGAAGATCCTCACCGACCTTCTCAGCGTTGGCGAGAACGTTGAGGAGAAGATCAGGGCGCTGGTTTTGCTGGCGTCGCTTCTCCTTCGTACGAGTCCTTGGTGATTGCTCTTCTAGTGGGGAAGAGACTATCAAGATGGATGAGGTCACCGCGGCGATACTCCAGAACGAGGTTCTCAGGAGGGAGAATCCAGCTTCGAGCTCAGGTGGCGGTAGCTCAGCTTTGGTGGCTTCTGGAAGAGCAGGAGGCGGTAGACGGAGCGACAGGAGATCGCAACGAGGGCGGTCCAAGTTCAGGAGGGACTTGAGCAAAACCAGATGTTACCGGTGTGAGGAGTTGGGGCATCTAGCCAGAGATTGCCCTCAACTGAAAAATCGGATGGTGGCTGCTGTAGCGACGGCCGGCAGCGATTTAGATGGAGATGTCTTGGAGATATCTGACGAGGTATCTACTTCTTTCCAGCAGTGGATATTAGATTCTGCATGCCCCTATCATGTATGTTGCAGAGAGAGAGCAGTTTGACTCCCTGGAGAACAGTGAGGGCACTGTATATCTGCCGGATGGATCGAGCTGTGCGATCAGAGGTATTGGGATGGTCAGCTGGAGGACACATGACGGTGCAGTGAAGATTGGGGGAGGTCCGATACATATCCGATTTCAGGCGGAATCTTATCTCACTTAGCAGACTGGATTCGAGAGGCTACAGGACGGTAGTTGGTGGAGGAATCCTGAGATTGCTACGCGGCGATAGGATTGTGCTGGAGGGGAAGAAGGGGAGCAGAGGACATTATTACCTGGCAGGGAGCCAGTGCGAGGTGGAGCTTCGGGAGCCAGGTGGAGCCCAGAGCGAGGTGGAGCTCCAGGAGGCGGATCGGACACGAGACAGGAGACTCGGGAGAGGACGAGAGGTGAATCGCAAGGTG
>NC_026002.2:1220030-1252962 GCF_000442705.2 Elaeis guineensis
TCCGGGCTTACGTCAACCGTTTCAATGTCGCCGCGTTGGAGGTCTGAACTTGGACCAATCGTCGCGATGGCCACTCTGAAAGGCGGCCTTCAGAAGAACGACTTTTTATTCTCCCTGGAAAAGAAGTACCCCAGGGATTTTGCTGATCTGTTGGCTCGGGTCGAAGGGTATGCTCGAGCAGAAGAAGCCTTCAAAATGAAGGATGAGGAGATCGTGAGAGAGCGACAGGCGGGAGACTCGAGTAAGCCCGCAATCGAAAAGGGTCGAGAAAGCTCGGCCACATTCTCGAACTCCTCCCGAGCACAAGCGCGCCCAGACTCCTCCCCGAGCACGCAGGCAGAGAAGCCCGGAGCGCCGGGTTCGACGGGGCTCTCCCCAGAAAGATTCTGCAGCTATGCCCCCTCAACGCATCGAAAATCCAGATGCTGATGGAAGTCAGAGAGCAGCTCCCTAGGTCAGAAAGGATGCGCACGCACCCGAGAAGTACAATCCTAATAAGTTTTGCCTCTACCATCGTAACCACGGCCACACACGGAGAATGCATTCAGCTCCGAGACGAGATCGAGAGCTCATCCAACGAGGTCGGCTCGACAGATTCATTCGACGCCGGCCTGAGGGTAGAGAGGATCGACAAGGGCCCTGCCGTAGTCTGAGCCACTGAGGAGAGAAGAGCAGTCCGAAAATCGACCTTCAATTGGGATCATCAACTCCATCTCTGGAGGACCTTGACAGGAAGCAGACCTTCTACGGCCCTGGGATTTGAAAAACTTATAAATGTATTATGAACGATCCCGCTTTAAATCAAGATTCCTTTCAGGTCTGCATATCTTTCCTTTTTGGCATGGACTTGTAACGACAGGGGATGACCCCTTCGGACAACGAAAAAAATCTAATGTGGACAAAGTTGAAAGTCCGATTATTTGTAGATCGGACGGGGGGAGAGGCCATACAGCGCCCATATGCCCCCACGGTCATGTTAGGGACAGGAGGAGAACCTCGCCTAACATGAGCAAGGTCGAAGGCCAGATTATTTGTAGACCGGATGGGAGAGAGGCCATACAGCGCCCATATGCGCCCCCACAGCCATGTTAGAGACAGAAGGAGAACTCGTCCTAACATGAGCAAGGTCGAAGGTCGTTATTTATAGATCGGATAGGGGGAGAGGCCATACACACTCATATGCCCCCCACAGCCATGTTAGGACAGGAGGAGAACCTGCCCTAACATGACAAGATCGAAGGTCGATTATTTATAGATCGGATGGGGAAAGAGGCCATACAGCACCCATATGCTCCCCACAGCTATGTTAGGGACAGGAGGAGAACCTCGCCTAACATGAGCAAGGTCGAAGGTCCGATTATTTGTAGACGGATGGGGGAGAGGCCATACAGTGCCCATATGTGCCCCCGCAGCCCCGTTAGAAACAGAAGAGAACCTCATCCTAACCTGAGCTGAAACGATCACATCAGAAGAACCTCTCCTGACACCAATTAAGGTCTGGTCATTCAAAATCGGATAAGAAAAAGGGAACCTTCCCAGGACCCCTCCGGCTCCCGCGACCCCACTAAAAGCAGGGGGAAAACCCTCACTCGAGAAAAGAAAAAAAGGAAGGAGTTAAAAAGAAAGGACAAACTACATCAGGATAAATGGAAAATAAATTACATTAAAAATGCAGGGGACCTCGTCTCAGCAGGATGGGGGTTCTCATCAAAAATCTCCGGCCTCCAAAAGAGCTCTCAACGCAAGCCAAGGATAAGACGGCTTCCTCAGGATGACAAAAGCTTAGATCTCTAGCTCAAACTCTGAAAGGAGGCGTCAAACTCGAGTGGTCCCGGATAAATCAGCGGCATAAATAGAAGGACGGGTCAATGCGACGGTGATCGGGTACCTCCGAATGGCATCGATATCGGACAAGGAAAAGTCGAAGGAAGCTCGGCAAATGATAATTCAACACGTGAGTAAAAGAGGTAACAAAAAATTTTCTTTTCATGTCATTAATTAAGTATACATTACAGAGCCCTTGAGGCTGAAGAAGAAAGATGACAAGAAAAGCAAGCCGACGCGGCAACGATAAGAACCTCCAGACGACATCGACATCAAAAAGAAAAAAAAAGAAGAAACAACAATGCCAACAAACAAACAAGCGACAAAAGAAGACACATAGAAGGATGAAAGGCAAAAAGAGCCCTAAGGGGCCCGACTTTCTCCGACTTCGAACTTTCGGCTTCGACCCTCATCAGGGAGTGCCTTAAGCTCTCGACTTCTTCTTCCAATTCCTTCTCTCTCATTAGCATCTCCATATATCTCCGATGAAGTCGCTGGCTTTCGTTTTCCGCCTCTCGACGCCTTTTTCTCAGGACCTCGGATTCCGCCTCGCATCCTGACTGTCTGCTGCTCGTATACCAGCTGGATCTTCAATTGCTGAGTTGCCTTCCCTCTCCAAGGGTGACAGATAGCTCTTCTACATTCTTCTCAGGGATTGGAGTTGTCGGGATCCCGAATAGGAGCAAACTGAGCTCCTTCAGCTAGCTGCCTTTGAAGGCGGGCAACCTCGTCAGTCGCCATCCTGAGCTTCCCCTTATAGTCGTCCACTTGCTTGCACCAGCCGGCACGGTACGCGTTATAGCTCACCTCGGCATCCTGGAGCTGTTGCTGAGGGTCGGAGAACTTCTTCGACCATTTCCGATCGCGGTCGGTCCGAGTGAAAGTTGGGACGAGCTTCCTTCCAACTGGCTAATCCTCTCTATGCAGCCGTCAGCTCCACTCTGAGAGAGCTGATCTTGGCACTTGGGCCCAAGATCGGTCGCTGGCACGCTTCTTATGTTCTTCGAGCTCCTTCTCGAAGTTTGCTTTCTTCGGCTGTACTCCATGATCCCTTCACGTGGAGGTTCCGAAAGTGGGTGGCCTCCGCGGTGCCTCAGAGTGACTCTCCTCAACCTGCAAAGTTCGCCATCCATCTCCTTCGATCTTTTTGTTAAATGATGAACTTTCTTCTTCAGACGTTGGATCGTGGACTTCAGCGGAATTCCCTATGGCAAGGGAAGGGCTTCGGCAGGACACTGCCATCGGGAGATAAAAACGTCAAGGCGCGTCTCATTGCAGAGAGAAAAAAAAGAGGAGGGAGGAAGAGTGGAGAAGCCCTCCATAAGAAGAAATCCAATTTTATTGATTGAATATTTCTTAAAGACAAAAAAGAAAAAAAAATTATAATAAAAGAAAAATACAAAGTCAGAGGTCTCAGACCTCTAAAATAGGAGTTGGAGAGCTCGGTGTCCTCGGAAGGGGGGCTGCAGTGGAGTGGCAGTGTGAGAGGTACCGGCTTCGTCTTCAAACGCCTCGTCCAAGAAGTGAGGTCGAGCTCGAAAATTTTTTGACCACCTTCTCTTGACAGAGCTCGAATCCTTTGATGAATACTTCTTGGCCGAATTTGACGTTCAGGTTCCTCATCTCCGCGGAGGCCTTAAACTCCTCCACTGCTATGACCCTACCCTCGAGATCAGAACCAAAATTTGCTCCGTCAAATTTGCGACCTCGGCCTCCGCTTCCTCGCCGTCTCCTCCGAGGCCTGCTTTTCTTTCTGAAGGGCCTCTTGGAGGTTGGCTACCTCGGCAGCCTTTTCTTTGAGGCGAGCGACTTCGGCCCGGTGACTCTCCTCCGCTTGGATGGCGTCCCTCTCGCCCGGTTCGTCGCCTCGATGTTAGCAAGGAGCTGGTGCCCGATCTGCAAGGCGGCTAGGAGGTCAGAACGAGGTTGAGAAGCTAATTAAATGAAGGTGCAAAGGGAAGGAGGAAAGTGAATATGTTTACCTCGAGAAAGGACTTAGAGAGTCCCAAACCGCTGTTCAGGATCGTGCAAATGATCCTCTGGACAACTTCGGCTGTGAAAATTTTTCTGTACTTCCTTCATTCGAAACTCGAACTCGGAAGTGGGGACTGGTGTTGGGTATAAAATACCCCCAGCCGAAGTTCGTGTCAGGAGTGACCCTCCAGGGGTTCTACCGACGTCCGACCTTCGGCGACACCTTTTCGAATCTCTCCGGCGGCCGAGCCTCCGCAACATTCCAAGTTCTGCCGACGGATAAACCCCCACCAGCGTCGACCGGATTCTTCACGATGAACGGACTCCACTCAAGTTTCTACCTGCTAGACTTCATCCGGACTCCTAAGGGGCGGGCTTCGTCCCCGACTCGGCTGTGGGAAGGCTTCATCCGGACTCCTACGGGAGCAGACTCCGTCCCGACTCCGGCTGCAGGAAGACTTCGTCCGGACTCCTACGGGAGCCGGACTCCATCCCCTACTCGAATGCAGGTAGACTTCATCCGGACTCCTATGGGAGCCGGATGATTACAGGTAGACTTCATCCAAACTCCTACGGGAGCCAGACTTCGTCCCGACTCTAACTGCAGGAAGACTTCATCCGGACTCCTACGGGAGCCGAACCTCATCCCCGACTCCGACTGAAGTAGATTTCATCCAGACTCCTAGGGAGCCAGACTTCGTCCCCTCCTTCAACTGCAGGTAGACTTCATCCGGACTCTTAGGGAGCCGGACGACTACAGGTAGACTTCATCCGAACTCTACAGGAGTCGAACTTCATCCCGACTCCAACTGCAGGAAGACTTCATCCGGACTCCTACGGGAGCCGGACCTCGTCCCGACTCCGACTGAAGGTAGATTTCATCCGGACTCCTACGGGAGCCGGACTTCATCCCCTCCTTCAACTGTAGGTAGACTTCATCCGGACTCCTACGGAAGTCGGACGAATACAGGTAGACTTCATTCGAACTCCTACGGGAGCGGACTTCATCCCGACTCCAACTGCAGGAAGACTTCATCCGGACTCCTACGGAGCGAACCTCATCCCGACTCCGACTGAAGGTAGATTTCATCCGGACTCCTACGGGAGCCGGACTTCATCCCCTCCTTCAACTGCAGGAAGACTTCGTCCGGACTCTTATGGAGCCGGACTTCATCCCCGACTCCGAATGCAGGTAGACTTCATCCGGACTCCTACGGGAGCCGGACGACTACAGGTAGACTTCATCCGAACTCCTACGGGAACCAGACTCCGTCCCGACTCCGAATGCAGGTAGACTTCATCCGGACTCCTACGGGAGCCGGATGACTACCGGTAGATTTCATCCGAACTCCTACGGGAGCCGGACTCCGTCCCCGACTCCGGCTGTAGGAAGACTTCGTCCGGACTCCTATGGGAGCCGAACTCCTTCCCCGAACAGGTAGACTTCGTTCGAGCTCTTACGGGAGCCGGACTTCCGCTCTGAACTCCTGTTGCAGGTAGACCTCACCCCGAACTCCTACAAGGGCCAGACTCCGAGCTTCTACTGCAAGCGACCCACTCTGAGTTCTGCTACAAACGATCTACTTCAAATTTCTATCACGAGCGGTCCGAGCCGGATTCATTGTGGACGAATTCCTTTTGGATTTCTATTGCAGACAGGCCTCGATCGAGATTCCTCGACAAGTGTGGACCCTGATTGTTCTGATTTTGTCCCTGAGTTTCACTAAACCTATTTCTCTTCTTCTGATTCTGTTCTCTTTCCGCATGTGCTTCATTAACTTTCCTCTCAATTATTAGAACTTTATTCACAACTGAGGCATAAGTAGTTAACTCATAGGGTACAACTTATTTTTTAATTTTCATCTTCAGTCTCATTTCAAATTTATGTACTTTGTCTTGCTCAATCTCAACTAATCTTGGAACAAACTTGGCTAACTCCGTGAATTTAGCTTCATACTCTGCAACAGATCTGTTCCCCTATTTCAGATGAATAAATTCTTGCTCTTTCTGTATTCTAACTTTCGAAAAAATACTTGTCAAAGAATTCATCTCGAAATCTCTCTCAAGTGAGTGGTATCCCATCATGTTCATATTTTTGTTCAAGTATATACCACCAGTTGTATGCCTCACCTTGTAACAGATATGCTGTATAGCGGATCTTCTCATCATCGTGATATTCTTGCACGACGAAAGCCTTCTCCATCTCCATAATTCAATTGTCAGCTTCCAATGGCTCGATGGTCCCTTTGAAGGCTGGAGGAGCCAGCTTTTTAAACTCGACGATGTTGTTTCTCTACATCGGATGTTCTCCATGTCCAGGTATCGGTGGAGGATGTTGATGTGGCTGCGCATATTGTTGTTGAAGTAACTGTTGCTGTGTTTGTACTACTCCGATCAGAGTTTACATTAATTGAGTCATGTTCGGCTCTTCCTGCACTGTCAGAGTATTTTCAGTAGGGTCAATGATTCCTTCCTGCTGAGATGTGCCGCTATTCAATTGGGGAGTGTTATCACTAAGTGGATTTGATGTCCCTCCTACCACTCCTTGAGTATTCTTCATTCGTCGTGGAGGCATATTGACCTATGATAAATTTGAGACGATGACTTATCCTTAATGAAATTATAAACTTATTTAAGACAGGTCAGATCATCATTATAACTAACCTCTCAAATTTTCTAATGTCTACCCATCACTCGCTCATTCTATTCTACATGTCTTTATCTATTTACTTATGCTCTGATACCATATTAATTGTCACGCTCCCGATCCGAGATTGTGATTCGAAAGTCATGGCAGCCACCGCATACTCATAGGAAGCTTTTTTTATAAGCATGCAAGGCATCTCATCATGACATCATACACATAAAGTTGAATAAATTTTAATTTTTTAATGATCAAATCTTAGTTCAAATAACAAATCAAAACTCAGTATCAAAAAGAAAAATAATTGTCTAACAAAATTAATACTTAAAATAAAAGTCTTGCATCAATTTTGAGAAAATCTTAAATCAAATGAGCTAACTCCATCTCTATTCGCTCTCCCAACTGAAATCCACATCATGCTAATTTTCTGGATCTGTAAAGAAAAATATAAAACTCATCATGAGCTAAATAGACCAGTAAGCAGTATATACTTTTAACTGAATAAATCATGCAATAATACTGTATATATCGGTTTACTGATAATAACATAAACAATATATAAATTCATGAATTCATAATTTAATTCATCACACTATCAATCATATATAAAATTTTAATTCATCATAATTTTAAATTATATTTATCATCTTGAATTCATCAAATTTCTTAAGTTCTTCTTATCAACCATAAACTACGACCATATTTTTTCTGTGGTAAGATCATAATACCGCGTATCTTCTTACGGTGGCTGTGAATTATCTGACAGCAAAGTCTTTCGGAACTGCTGGTCTCGCTGGCGGTTTGTCGCTGGTCTCGTTGGCGATATAAATCCTCAGGATAAATCATTTGCTAACGTATATGCCCCCAGTGGTGGAGTCCTTTACATAGTCAGATTGTCAATTCATATCATCTTTCAATTCATATATTATTTTAATAATAATATAAATAAGTGATATTCGAATAAATCAATCATATCATTCTTTATGTTCATACATTATCATAAAAATTTTAAACAAATATCTTCAAGCATAAATAATTTTCAATAATTATTTTCAATCATAATTAATTTTAATAAATATTTTTAATCACAAGCATGCCATGAAATTGATATAATTTAAATTTATATTTTACCAGATAAATTCAATAAAAGTAAAACACTACTTACCTCAAAAGAAAATCTAAATTAGGGATCCTAAAAATCTTAAAAATCCTTCTCCGGATCTGGTGCATCAAATATCATATTTTTGATCAAAATTTCATCAAATAAAAATAATAAAAAATTTTAAAATTCAATATCCTCACACGGATCGACTAGATGACAGCATCCAGAATTTTTGGATTGATCTATGAAACTTTTCTTATATATATATATTTTAATTATTATTATTATTATTTTAAATCCATAAATCTTAAAAAAATCCAAGAGAGAGAGCAGAGAGAGAAACTCTCTCTCTTTCTCTTTCTCTCTCTCTCTCTCTTTTTTCTTTTTCTTCTTTTTCCTTCCTTCCTTTTTCTTTTCTTTTCTTTTTTTTTTTCTTCTTTTTCCTTCCTTTTTCTTTTCTTTTCTTTTCCTTTCTTTTTTCTCTTTTTCTTCTTTCTTCTTTTCTCGGGCTCTTTCTTTGCCAAAACAGGGGACCGGCAGGTCCCCTCCTTTGACCGACCGTTCGGATTGCGGTCGACACGACGAAGGCCGACGGCAAGGGGGCAACTCTCATGAGTTCGGAGAGACTAAGACCGGTGGTAGATAGTGATCGCCGGCGCCGAAAAATCAAAGAGAAGAAGAGACCAAACAGGGGTCCCTTCTTCGATGAAATTCGATGACATCCATCGCCGGCGTCGTGTCCACAGGCACGAGAAAGAAGAGAGAGGAGAGAGGAAGAAGAAGAAAGACTTACCTCAGCCTTCGGTGATCCCGTCGGTGAGAAATCGCGGCGAGCACGAATCAAGGGCCACGACTTCAATCGGAGAAATCAGGGAGGAAGAGAGGGAGGAAGACCGATGGGGGTTTCTTAGGAAGGGAAGGGCCTTTTTATAGAGAGCCCTAGGACTCCTGATGGTCTTAGGACTCCCGATCACGGTGGCTCATCGGAGAAGAAGATTCCTATCGGGAGTCTTCTTCCCCATTCTCTACTTTTTTTTTTTTTTGGGCTTGGGCTTGGGTCTTCTCAATCGGGCTTGGGCTTGGGTCATCACAGGTTTGGCTTGTTGGCTTCATCGGTGGATGCCAACAACTAATATTTGAATTCTTCAATAGATTTTGAGTTGAGATCTACTACATTGCTTGAGAGTTGAGGGTTGGATGTTCAATCAAGAGGCATGCCAAAGGCAAATTGGCCCATGTGTATCAGCCTTTCAATTTGATTTTGAACATAGGTGATGAGATCATGAACATTAGAGGAAAGTTTTTTATTTGTGGCAGAGTTGGCTTGGCGGAGGAGGATCCAACAGCAAGCTCCTAGAGTTGAGAGTTGATGATAGGTTTGAAGATGATAGTTGAATTATGAGAAGGGGTTTTGGGTTTACTATTTTCTATTATTTTTATTTAAAAAATATTAAGATTATTTTTATCATTTGATTTTATTTGTTAACGATGTCAGGGGCTAGATGAATGGCCGAACCAAGTTCATACAGAAAAAAAATATTTTTCAAAGGCTTAACTGAAATTTTAAATTTTTTGGCTCATTGTGTTTCTCATCCAAAGTTGTAGGGGTATCCTTGTAATTTTTTCTTTAAAAAAAAATCTGAGTTCGTCTATTAACTGAAATAATAATTTTTTCTCTAGTAATAATAATGATATCTTCTCAAAAAAAATAACAGTAGTTAAATTAATAATAATATCAATATTAATGTATTATTAGAATATTTAATTATTATATTATAATTTTAGTTATAATAATGATATCATTGTATCATATAATATAAGAGTAATATTCATGGCACAATAATTTTATCACGATAACAATATTTATTTCAAAATTTTAAAATATTCTTATTTTATAATTATTATTTATTATGTTAGGATTTGACGCCTCGAGATTTAGCCCACATTGAGCCCACAGTGAGGTTCGCGGCGAAAAACGGAGTCCAACGAGACCAAGATCACCTGAATCGGAGCTCGGATGGAGGAGATACGAGCTTTTGAAGTCGGCACGAGAATCGAGGCGGTGGAGGACCGCCGGCGACCGGCGGCGGGCGGCAGCGGCGCGGCTGCAGGCGGCGGCGCGCGGGACGCGCGTCCCAGGCCCGCGAGGGACGCGCGTCCCAGGCCCAGGCCCGCGCGGGACGTGCGACCCAGGCCCAGGCCCGCGCGGGACGCGCGACCCAGCGGCCTGCTGGCCCTTGCCCCGGTCCACCGTAGACCGGGTGGTCCATGGCCCGGCCTGTGGACCGCGTGGGCGTTTTCCGCGCATTTCTCGCGGTCTACGATACTATTTCGTGGATCGGAGCGCGATCCAACGGCATGGGTGGTTCCCGGTCTTGATTCGACGGTCTAAGGGATTTTTGGCTTTGTTTAGGATTCCTAATCCTTCTCTAATCAAGGTTTAAAGCCTGTTTAAACCTATAAAAAGCCTGTGAGGTAACAGAGAGGTGTGGTTTTCGGTTTTCTCGCCGCCGTACGAACCCAGAGGAGAGAGAGAGGCTGAGGCGCTGTGAGAGAAGGAGCAGGAGGCTCCTGGACAGCGGTCGCCAGGCTCTTCAGGGGTTCAGGGGGTCTCCAAGAGAGAGAGAGCTTTTGTGAGGGGAACTTTATGTGAGAGAGAATTGGATGTACAAGGGTTGAGGGTGAGGTCTTCTCTTGTAAAATTTTCTTTCCATAGTGAAGTTTGCATGCCCCGTGGAGGCGAGCCCTTTTGTGGCTGATCCACGTATTTTGATTGTTTTTTCTTTTGTTTTGTTTCTTCTTTCTTCCTGCTGCATCGCGTGGTACTGAAAGGATCTTGGGAGGTGGTGTCTTGGCCAGACATCCACCCAACAAGTGGTATCAGAGCAAGGCGGTACAAGAACGCAGATTGCAGTGGTGGTGAGCAAGACTGAAGATGGAGAAAATAGGAACAATCAAGATGGAGATCAACAAGTTCGATGGTAAGAGCAATTTCTCCTTGTGGCAGGCAAGGGTGAAGGACGTACTCATCCAACAGAGGTTGATCGAAGCTCTCTTGTGCGATGAGAAGCCGACCACCATGGAGGTGCGGGATTGAAAACGGCTATAGATGCAGGCGGTGAGTACCATCCGCATGTACCTGGCGGATGAGGTGGTGATCCATGTGCTGAGCGAGACTTCCCCGATGGTGCTGTGGTCGAAGCTCGAGGAGTTGTACATGGCGAAGTCTCTCACCAACACTCTTTTCCTCTGGAGACAGTTTTACCAACTGCGGATGACTGAGGGACAGAGCGTGCAGGAGCATCTGAGCCACTTCCAGAAGATCCTCACCGACCTTCTCAGCGTTGGTGAGAATGTTGAGGAGAAGACCAGGGCGCTGGTTATGCTGGCGTCGCTTCCTTCTTCGTATGAGTCCTTGGTGACTGCTCTTCTAATGGGGAAGAGCACTATCAAGATGGACGAGGTCACAGCGGCGATACTCCAGAACGAGGTTCTCAGGAGGGAGAACCCAGCTTCGAGCTCAGGTGTCGATAGCTCAGCTTTGGTGACTTCTGGAGGTGCAGGAGGCAGTAGACGGAGCGACAGGAGATCGCAACGAGGGCGGTCTAAGTCCAGGAGGGACTTGAGCAAAACCAGGTGTTACCGGTGTGAAGAGTTGGGGCATCTAGCCAGAGATTGCCCTCAACTGAAAAATCGGACGGTGGCTGCTGTAGCGACGGCCGGCAGTGATTCAGATGGAGATGTCTTGGAGATATCTGACGAGGTATCTACTTCTTTCCAGCAGTGGATATTAGATTCTGCATGCCCCTATCATGTGTGTTGCAGAGAGGAGCAGTTTGACTCCCTGGAGAACAGTGAGAGCACTGTATATCTGCCGAATGGATCGAGTTGTGCGATCAGAGGCATTGGGACGGTCAGCTGGAGGACACATGACGGTGCAGTGAGGAGATTGGGGGAGGTCCGATACATACCCAATTTCAGGCAGAATCTTATCTCACTTAGCAGACTGGATTCGAGAGGCTACAGGACGGTAGCTGGTGGAGGAATCCTGAGGGTGCTACGAGGCGATAGGATTGTGCTGGAGGGGAAGAAGGGGAGCAGAGGACATTATTACCTGGCAGGGAGCCCAGTGCGAGGTGGAGCATCGGGAGCCAGACGGAGCCCAGAGCGAGGTGGAGCTCCAGGAGGCGGATCGGGCACGAGACAGGAGACTCGGGAGGACGAGAGGCGACGTCGCAAGGTAAGATTCCTATTGCCGCAGGATGATGCCCCGAGCAGGTCTCAGGTCAGGAGGAGCACAGCATACGACGGAGATGGTATCGAGCAGCCTGGCTCGACTCCCATGTTTGCCCATCCATGATCAGCAGGCGATTGCCCCAGGGCATGGGGGCGAGGAGATCCAGAAGCTCTCGGAGTTTGAAGGAGGCCGAATATCGAGTCGAGGTGGAGATTGTTAGGATTTGACGCCTCGAGATTCAGCCCACATTGAGCCCACAGTGAGGTTTGCGGCGAAAAACGGAGTCCAACGAGATCAAGATCACCTGAATCGGAGCTCGGATGGAGGAGATACGAGCTTTTGAAGTCGGCATGAGAATCGAGGTGGTGGAGGACCGCCGGCGACCGGCGGCGGGCGGCAGCGGCGCGGCTGCAGGCGGCGGCGTGCGGGACGCGCATCCCAGGCCCACGTGGGACGCGGGACCCAGGCCCGCACGGGACGCGCGACCCAGGCCCGCGCGGGACGTGCGTCCCACGCCCAGGCCCGCGCGGGACGCGCGACCCAGCGGCCTGTTGGCCCTTGCCCCGGTCCACCGTAGATCGGGTGGTCCACGGCCCGGCCTGTGGACCGCGTGGGCATTTCCCACGCATTTCTCGCGGTCCACGGCACTATTCCGTGGATCGGAGCGCGATCCAACGGCATGGGTGGTTCCCGGTCTTGATCCGACGGTCCAGGGGTTTTTGGCTTTGTTTAGGATTCCTAATCCTTCTCTAATCAAGGTTTAAAGCCTGTTTAAACCTATAAAAAGCCTGTGAGGTAACAGAGAGATGTGGTTTTCGATTTTCTCGCCACCGTACGAACCCAGAGGAGAGAGAGAGGCTGAGGCGCTGTGAGAGAAGGAGCAGGAGGCTCCTGGACAGCGGTCGCCAGGCTCTTCAGGGGTTCAGGGGGTCTCCAAGAGAGAGAGAGCTTTTATGAGGGGAACTTTATGTGAGAGAGAATTGGATGTACAAGGGTTGAGGGTGAGGTCTTCTCTTGTAAAATTTTCTTTCCATAGTGAAGTTTGCATGCCCCGTGGAGGCGAGTTCTTTTGTGGCTGATCCACGTATTTTGATTGTTTTTTCTTTTATTTTGTTTCTTCTTTCTTCCTGCTGCATCGCGTGGTACTGAAAGGATCTTGGGAGGTGGTGTCCTGACCAGACATCCACCCAATATATTATATAATATTACAATATGATATTGAACTATTTCTTATTCACATCATCAACTTAAATATTGTAACTCATGAGCCAAATTATTTAAATAAATTATAGTAAGCCTCAATATTATATGTCAAATGATTCATGTTAAACAATACATCAGATTCTAGCTAGTTTAGTTACATAATAGTAGAGTCTTTGGAGGGTTGTATGAGATAAGTAGCTTTAAATCTTGCCTTCATTCGGGCATTTGTAAGAACAAGCCCCTATTATTCTTACCATTCAACAAAAAAAAAAAAAAAAAAAAAAAAGAGGAAGGAACGAGAGGTGGGGTTTCAGTTATATGCAACCAAAAATGCCGGTTAGGCTTGAGCTCTAACAGTTAGATATTTAACAAATTTGATCAATACTTCCACAGTAAAAATATTTGTTGAGCTTAGCTCAAGTTACCTCACATAAAATATTTAAGTTTAAACCTAATCTAACTCAAGAAAAAAATTGTGTGAGCCATGCCCAAAGACCAAATTGAGTTAAAGGATATTTAACTAACTTCTAACAATAGCAAATGCCAACTTTCTCATATCCATCAATGCCAGGAAAGATCACAATGGCATTCACAAAAGTGAGAAAAATAAATCAATAAACCACCACTAATCCATACTTTTTCCGGCATTTATAGAAATGTTGGGCTATAATCCCTAGCATAATTTTTGTTGGCTTTTGCCCCTGCTTTTGTCCTAAATTTTATGAAAACATCAATAATAGAATAGCTGGTCTTTTATCCACCCTTTGCTGCTATTTTTGAACGATAGAAATTATCAATATTATTGTATTTTCTCTCATGATATATTGTGATAGTGCCACTACTTTGTTAGTCTAATCTTATAAATGAGCTCCTGAGCTTTGCTCCAGTGATATAGCATCATCTTTCGCCAATATCTAATTAGAAGTGGATGAAACCTTACAATGGTGAAAGATTGAAAAAACTTAATTTTATTTCTTTAACATTTGTTGAATGGGTTTTGACTTAGATCCAGTGCAAGGCATCCTAATCAAAATCTCATTTTTATGTATCTCTTGATTTTCAAAAGAAGCATTTCTCCTGAGGATCATATTTGTGACCTTGCAACCTCCAATGACAGAGCAGAGAAGCCTGAGAATCAAAATCCGTCTCAAGGAAATAGGGCAACACTGTATAATGTCACTACTGCAATAAATATAGTAATATTATTATGAATGCAAAAAGAAATTGGTTGATGAAGAGAATAATGTTTTTTTTTTGAAAATAATGATAAATCTAGTACACCCATGCTATTAGTTTGTAATTTAGCTGAGGCTGATGAAAAAAGTACTTGGTGTTCAGATTTTATCTGTAGTAATAATGTGTGTGGAAGGAAAGACATAAATTGCTGTCCCAATAAAAGCCAGAGATAGAAAAACTTTGATAAAGAAAGAGGCAACATTTTGATCCATGCACATAATAATGTTCACCTTCCCATATTTGATATGTTTTATGTACCCAAATTGGAACGTAATTCATTACGGAGCAATTATAAGAAAAGGGCATATTTTATATATTAAAAATATACTATAAAAAATTTAATTTTTAACGATAAAATTTTTTCATCGCTAAAGATAAAATTTTTATCGCTAAAAATATTAACGATGAAAATTTTCATCGCTAAAAATTTATAGAGAAAGCTTTGTAGCAAAAGGTCTTAGCAACGAAAAAATTTTATTTGTCACCAAAAATAGTCAACCAGACGACGGAAGAGTTCGCAGTATTAGCGATGAAAAATTTTATCGCAAGAGCATAAAATTTCATCGTTAAAATTATGACGAAAAATATTTTTATCATCAAAAATCAGTTGTTATTCGTTTGAATTTTTTATTATCATTATTATTTTTAATTTTAGTGACAAAAAATAGAATTTCTTCGCAAAAATTAGCAATGAAAAAAATTTTGTCCCTAACTATCGTGACTAAATAAAAGATTTCTTCACAATTTTTGTGACGAAAAAAATTTTGTCACAATTTTTGCGACAAAAAAAATTTTCGTCGTAATTTTTGCGATGAAAAAAAAAATTATCATAATTTTTGCAATGAAAAAAAATTTGTTGCAATTTTTGTGATGAAAAAAAATTCGTCACAATTTTTTGTGATGAAAAAAATTTGTTGCAATTTTTTGCGATGAAAAAATTTATCGTAATTTTTTGTGATGAAAAAAAATTTATCATAATTTTTGTGATAAAAAAATTTCATCACTATTTTTGTGAGGAAAATAAAAATTTCACCTCAATTTTTGTAAAAAAAAAAATTTATCGCTATTTTTACGATGAAACAGTAATTTTATCACAATTTTTGCAACGAAAATAAAAATTTCGTCGCTATTTTTGCGATGAAAAAAATTTCGTTGCTAAAAGAAAAATAAAATAAAATTTGTGAAGAAAAAAAATATTTTTAATGATGAAAATTTTTTTCATCGCAATTTTAGCGATGAAATAAAAAATTTCATCGCAATATATAGTGAAAATTTGATTTTTTACGATCGTCAAATTTTTTTAATTATTTTTATGATGAAATTAATATTTCATCACTAAATTAAATTATAAATAAAATAAAATATTTTTTATTTTTTTATCAAAAAATATCTGTTTAAATGTAAATTTTCAGATCAAATATATTTTATATAAAAATATATTAACACAATAAAAATATTTAAATTTGAAATAGCAATAAGTTTAATAGTCATCGTTATCATATACAAAAATACAAGTTCATACACCATTTAAAATTTAAAAAAACTATAAACTATGTATCATCATAGTCGTTGGCCTCATTTTCTCCTTCAGGGATCGATCCCTGGCCCGATATGTGTCGCGATGGCGGTGCAGAGGCGGCATCATACAACTGTAGAAGTGCTAACTTAGAGGCATCGATACCGAGCCATCTCGCCATCGCAGCTACTATCCTCTCGAGCATCTGACTACGATTCATCCAGTAAGTAATCTGATCTTGCATCATGCTCATGGATGTCCTAACTGCCTTTGACATCGATACATCATCAGATCGATCGGACGACGAACTGCAGGATTTTTTTGACCGCATACGATGCCTAGATTCTAGCTGCCGTCCGAGGACGACATCATCTGTCATCGAACAAACTTGCTGTGATCTAGCATCGCTGTCAGATCCAACCTCGCTCGTCACCTGCTCTCTCAATTGTAATATTTTTTCTTTCACAATAAATCAAATAAAATCATAAATTTATTTCAAAGTCTTTAAAAGTATTCAAAATATAAAGTAATGATACTTACATGACACTACCTCACCTCCTCGGTCACAAACTCGCCACTCTTTTTTGATAGAATTTAGCATAGGCGTCGATCCAGATAGTCCTTATTCAAACAAAAGAAAAGAAGAAAAAGGACATCAAAGTAATATAAATATTTAATAAAAATTATAAAGTACAATTGTAAATATAGTTACGTATCATCCTCTTCATTTTTGTGCAAAAGAAGCACTTCCTTGCATGTGAATAAAATCAATCTTACTCCTATTCACCTTATTTATCTTCGATCGTCGCTATAAAATACATACAATTATAATCAATAAAAGATATAACAATATCAAAATAACTTGAAACACTAGACATACCTGAAATGTCTCACTTCCAAAATGCTTGCATAACCATCGCCAATCGTCACTAGACCCAGCCTAATTTCTATAAGGCTGGGTCATAGGATCAATCCCCTTCATCTACAGTTCATTGCAGTATTTTTTTTTTCAAACTAAACAATCTTTAGCGACGAAATTTTTATGCAAAATATAAAAATTTTGTCGCAAAAAATGATATTTTTTGTAACAAATTTTTTTCATCGCAAAAGATTAATTTTTGGCAACGAAAAATTTATTTCATCACAAATAATTTTTTTTGGCGATGACAGTGGAGGGAGGACGATGGCGATGGCCTCAATCGGGAAGGGCTTCAACTCGACCGATGGTGCGCTCGATCGGGGAGGGAGGACGATGGCCGGCATGGTAGTGTGGAGGGAAGACGATGGACGGCATGGTGGCGTGGAGGGAGGATGCCGATTGGGGAGGGTTTCAAACCGATCAATGGCGCGCTCGATTGGGAAGGAGGATGACGGCCGGCGTCGAGCTCGACCAAGGAGGGAGGAAGAGGACCGACGATGGCGGTGTGAGAAAGCGAGAGAGACCGACACAATGGCGTGGAGGGAGGACGCCGATCGGGGAGGACTTCAACCTGATCAGTGGCACACTTGACCGGAGAGGGAGGACGATCGACGACCGACGTCGAGCTCGATCGGGAAGGGAGGGAGGAAGAGGACGATGGCGACGGCGAGAGAGAGCGAGAGGGCGACTTGGCCGGCACGGTGGCGAGGAGTGAGAATGCCGATCGATCGGTGGTGTGCTCGATCAGAGAGGGAGGACGACGGTCGGTGGTGCACTTGATCGGGAAGAGAGGACGACGGTTGGTGCCGAGCTCGATGGGGATGGATAGGCATATCGACGGTGTGGAACACCGTGAGGGTCTCCCTCACATTTTGGGGAAAAATTTGTCCTAAAATAATTTTTATTTTTTTTTTCAAGAAAACAATCTTTAGCGACGAAATAATTTCATCTCCAAAAATAAAAATTTTGTCGCAAAAAAACTTTTTTGCAACAAAAATTATTGTCATTGCAAATGATCAATTTTTATCGATGAAAATATTATTTCGTCATAAATAATTTTATTTTTGATGATGAAAAAATTATTTCATCGCAAAAGACTAAAACTCTAGCTATGAAAAAATTTTCATCGTTAAAAAGTATATTTCTAGCAACGAAAATTAAAATTTATTACAAAATATTCATTTTTTTTCAATACATTAACATTTAGCGACGAAAATATTTCATCACCAAATATAAATAATTTTATTGTAAAAAATATATTTTTTACAACAAAAAAATATTGTCGTAAAAAAATCTAATTTTTAGCGATGAATTTTTTTTCCATTGTAAAAATTAATTTTTGAAGACGAAAAAATTTCTTCGTTGTAAAAACATAAAGCTCTAGCGTGAAAAAAATTCGTCACTAAAAATTTACTTCTGCAATAAAATTATAATTTCGTCGCAAAAGATGTAACTTTTTACGATAAAATTTTTTTCATCGTAAATACTTAATTTTTGACAACAAAATTTTTTTGTCGTAAAAACATAGTTATTTGCGATGAAAAAAAATTTATCGCTAAAAATTAAATTTTTTACAATGATAGTGTTTGTGACTTAGAGATAATAGGAACCACTTGATTGGTAGGGATTCACGGCAAAAATTGTATATTTATTTGAAAATTGATGAAGGTGTTCTGCTGTATTTTAAAACCATTTTTCACAACCAATCTCATGGCATCTTTTGTTCGGTCATGTAAGTTTTGGAGGCCAAAAAATTATCTAATTTGGTATTCTGAAAGGGTTATACTTCGTGAATCATCTAAATTAATTTTGTATAGATTGTGTACTTAGAAAACAATGATACCATTCACTTCCCTAAAGAAAAGTCTATTAGAGCCACTGAACCTCTTCAATTTATTTGTATTGATTTATATGAGATATATTGTCATTTTGTGGGTGGTAGCAGATCTTTTATTCCATTCATTTATGTCTATGATAGAAAACTATGGCATATTTTTTGGAAAAAAATCCAAAGCTTTTAATGTCTTCTACAAATTTAAAACTTCCATTGAAAAATAAAGTGGTTTTTATGTGAAAGTACTGGTTTGGGACCCGCACTCCGCAATGCGACCGTGTAAAATGTAAAAAAAATAATCTAAACATTGTAATTTTTTTTTTCAATTAAAAATATATAATATATAATTTTGTTTCACAAATTTATAAGAATGTTAATTTTTGCTGCAGTATATAAATGGAACTCAGGGATTGAAAAAATAGTCGGATCAGCAAAGTTTTATGAAAATAATAGGTTTAGAATATTTTTTTTGTTATTTAATTTTTAATTATTTTACTCTCTCATCAATCTATTGGGAGGTTGTTGTATGGGATGTGGTAGTCTTAATTCTAAAAAAAAAAAAAATATCATTTGAGGAGAATTTTGTAAGGATTGTTGTGCGTGTGTATGTATATAATTTGATGGGTTATTTTTTCATTTTTATTTTTTTTAATTATTTTATATGATGCATTGAGAGGTCATCCATCCAGAATTTATTAGGAAAGGTGAAAAGATGCCATGTATAAAGAGCGGGCTACATGCCTAGCTATTTTATTAAGGAAAAGATCTCGATATCATGGCTCTTGCCAAGATTAGATTAACTTATTTATATTGCTCCATCCTCTAATCAGTCTTTCGTGTGCATCCTCAATTTTTATCATGCACCATCATCCACCTTCGGCTCCATTAACAACCCGCACATGGTGTTTCTCGCTTTCCCTCAAAACCCATACCATTACACTCTTTACCATTACCCAAGCCCTTGCACCGCAGCCTTTGACGCCACATTCTCTTTCCTCAATACTGTTTAGTCCATCACTTCTCTCCCCACCATGCTTGTGAGAGATAACATCCCTTGTCTCTCCTCTCTCTTTCTTTGCTGATTGAATAGGTTATTAACATGGTGGATATAGATGATGATACGTATGATATACAGTGCAGCTTGCTCGTAGTGGCAGAGCTACATGGGCCCCCTCCCAAAATTTGGACCAAAGACCCCCCCTCCCTTGGACAATGAATGGGGGTAGAAAATATTGGACCGTGTGTCATTAGCTAGAGATTTGCACTTGAAGGTAAATCCAGTTCTATAAGGCTTGGGTCATATGTCTTAAGTTCAAGATGAAGGTTTGGGCTAAAATAGATGGAGACTTCATCAGCTTAATATTTAAAGATAATTGAAGACAGCAAGTAGTTGGACATGAGGCACAGCCTCGTCCATCGATCAGATGGTGGCGACAGTAGTAGAGCTACGTGAAGGCACCGCTCGCCAACATCGTCTGTAATTTGCCGCTAGGGTTATTTCGATTTCAAATCGAGGAAGCGATGACATCGTCGCTTTTTATTTTTTTTAACAAGTTAAATGAAATGACGTCATTTCGTTTAAAGTCCTTTCTAAACATTTTTAACTAAAAACGACGCTATTTTTTATAAGCATAAAATAAAAAGCCTTCGTCCGATTCAAACATATCAATTTCGCTGCAACCCCCCCAAATCTCCTCCTACGCGATGTGCCCTGGTTATTCTTTCCATTCCCATTGCTACTGTCGTGCTCGTCATATCAATCGCCAGAAACAGGTGCCGGTGTCCCATTGGCCCTCCACCACCATCGGATATCATTGCGTTGACCGATGGAAAAAAGTATCAGTGATTCAGCGAGGAAAACTCCTAAATTGAGGGTTTAAAAAAACATCATTTGCAATTTTAGTTTTAAGTTGTAATAATAAAAGATTTTAGGTTATATCCTATATGTATTATTTTGGCCCTCCCTAACTCAATTTTCTGGCTCCGCTACTGATTGCTCGTGGTCTTCTAGGCAATAATGATAAGTTATGCTACAGTCACATTCCTACTAGGGTGTGGAGCTCTATCCCTAGTTCCATCATTATCCATATTTAATGCTCAGTGCTACTCCAAAAATTGAAGTCAATCCCATCCACAATACAAATAATATATTTACTACGCACCTTTTTTTCTTACCGGACATAGGGGCTTAGAGTTTATAGTTCATGTATCTCTTTCTTTTTCCTGCTAACACTGTGAGTTCAAAACCAAACTTTAGATGGATTTGAATTGTATATATCTTTCATGCAAAAGAATGATTAATTTTTTTTTGTGACCTCAACAATAGACTGTGCTTTGCACATCTTTCAAAATACAATACGAGCATCGTGACTTATGTTGTAGATGGATGGAAGATTTTGTGATACTTTAAAAAATATGTAAAGTATGATCCAACAGTTAAGTCGTAAAAGAAGACCAATCATTCTTTTATGCGAAACATACAGTGTCAATCCATTTTGAATTCTTTTTATTTCTCTCCCTCTCCCCTTTTTTCCTAGGGGAGTTCAGAATCCCACATAGATAGGCAACACATGTTGCCAAGGGAACCACTTTGAACTCTTCTTTAAGGTATTAGAAGAAGATTATGATACGATAGTGGTGGATAATATTTTTTTGGATCAATTTTGCCAAAAGAATAGCATTCAACATTACGGCACCTTCAGTTATTTTCTGCAACAAAACAGCATGGCTGCATTGAAGAATCAGATGATCACTGAGATAATAGGGAGCATGCTAATTGAAAAGGACTTACCTAAAAATTTTTGAGCCAAAATTGTATCTTGTGGAGTTTATATTTCAAACTTATGCCCCATAAAAAGTGTACCCCAAAAGACATTAGAAGATGCATGGAGTAGAACAAGCTCTCAGCCAGACATATTCGAGTTTGTGGATTTGTTACATAGGTTCGTAGGTCCAAGCAAGTAAGGAAAAAAACCAGACGACAAAGATATGAAGTGCATACTTATGGATTATTGTTGGAATGCAAAAACATATGAATGTTGTAACCAATTATTATAAGTGGAGTTATGAAACTTGATGAAACAAAAGCATGGGATTGGAAAGGGAAAAAGAAACACAGTATGAGAGTTGACTTTGAAAAAGATGCAGTGGATCATCTCCTCCCCCTCCAGTCCCGTCATCTCCCTCTTCTAAATAATCTCCATCTTCCTCTGAAGGAATCCCAGAAGAGCTACTGCAATTCCCTCAAGATTTAATGATTAAGAAATCACTAATGATTCTAACATTGTTGGTGATGGTGATTTAGTTCACTACATCATATTTTTAGTTCATAATCTTCTTGGATTTGAAGATCCAGGTAAGAAGCAAAGTGCAGGACTGATGGATTACAAGCTGAAGATGATCAAGAAGAATGAGATATGACCACACTTAAAACCAAAAAGCAATTAGCATCAAGTGGTGTACAAACTAAAGTACAAACAAGATGGATCCATTGATCCTCACAAAGCAATATTCTATTCCCCAATCTCAGATTCTCAGCAAAGTCTTTCTTTACACAGTCTTGGCCTATCGTTTGGGCCACCTCGGTCTACCAGAACCGAGTCCCCGGGAAACGAGAGAGGAAGGAAAAAAAAAACAAAAGAAAAAAAGAGAGAGAGAGAGAGTAAGACAGAAACCGTAAAATAACGTCAGCCAACGAGGCCCTCGGCCCACGGGCTCGAGTTACGTAATCCGCGGTTCTTTTAACAAAACATATACCTCCTTCGTGTTTTGATTCTACTGGGCATAGACTAAGACTCATTAACGTCGAAACACAGGGAATTATTTTATCTTAAAAGAGGGCGCGGTGCAGCTTACTGACTTTCTTTTCCATTTCCAGGGCATCGGAGAACGGTTTCCGGGCGACAGGCGGCAGGAAAGCTCGCTGGGGTCGCGACCTCCGACGTCTTTGACGGCGGGAGCTTTCCTCCATGGTAGGATTTCCATCCGCTCTTCGTTCTACGTCAATTGATGGAGTATTTGAAGAACGATAGCAGCGGTATCTCTCGCCTCCACGTCTCGAGTTTTCCGTTTCTTTATCCTTTTCTGGGTCGATTTCTTCGTTCTTATTGAGTTCGGTAGTCTTACTTTTGATTTCTGTTGATTATGTTTGTGTTTAGGGTTTTTCCGTTCAAGGTTTTGGGATTCCTTAGGGCAGAACTGGGATTGACGTGATGCCCTTCCTTGGGGATTGAAAGGGTCGGGGTTTTGATGATGAAAGAGGGTTCGAGATAAGGTTTTCGTATTGGGTCAGGGTTTTCGAGATTTGGAGATGCCTTCGGGGTTCTTGAACAGTTAAGCGAGCTAGAAAGGATGATAAGGTGATTTAAGTTTTCTTTTGATATATTTTGAATTGGAGTTTTGGGGTTTTAAGGATCTGGTACTGGTTTTCGTGGTTTAGAATGGCACAAAAGTGTGAAGAAATTGAAACTGAAGGCTTCGATGCATTTCAGGACTTTGTATCTATTTTTCTTCGTTAAAATTGATCATAAGAGTCGGAGTCGTGCCATTCCATGGAGAATGTATCATTGTGAAGTTGGACTTGATGCAACTTATGTGCCAAAATGCAAGTTTCAGTGGATTAATGGATTTTATCTACATTAGTCCGTTAAATCTCTAACAAATTATTTTGAGATGATAGTTCAACTACATACTGTGTTGCACTATTAGTGTACTTGTTTTTGTTTTTTTTTTTTAATTTGTTTTTTTTTTCTTGATGATAGTGTATTTGGCTTTTCACTGTCCAAAGATTGTTTGGGTTCTTGTTTATTTAGCCCCAGATATTTGTATGAATACCAGTTTACTTGAATTCTTTTGACTTCGAATCTTTTGGTACCTACATGACCGTTGTTAATATTATTGCAGTAAGCATCCTCTGTTTATCTCATCAAAAGATTTTCAGTATAATTGTTTTTCTTTTTTCCCCAATTACCACTCCTTGCTGCGAATCTCTTTCATGATATTGTTTACTTCATGGCTTATGGTTTGAGATGGACCATCTTTCCATTCATGAGCACTTAATGAATATGTAGTCAACTTGTGGAGATAACAGTTTTGATAAGTGAAAACAATTTATTGATGTAGATTTGGAAATGATTGTAGTCTTAAGCTTTGGTAGTATGTTTTCTTGCATGTAATTTGTACTGCTCATATACACACATGGCAATCCATGTTGAGGGGAGTAGATATATCTTGGTTTGGCTTGGTGTGGGTGGTTATCTCAAATGTGGTAACTCAAGTTAGATTAATTTATTTCCTAAAGCTAGGATTTTTTGACTTTGTTATTTATGTATGGATGTATATTCATATGTATGTGTATGTTTTTGAGTTTGTATTGATCATTAAGAATGTTGAGTAACGATGTTTGTGTTTTAAATGTATAATACTGGAAATGGACTGACATACAACATCTGGACAATGGCACATTTGTCATGGAAAAAGTTAAATCATGACGAAGCTCAGTATTAAGATATGATCTTAATGACTGAATCTCAGGGAGAAAGATCTGATTTCAGGTTTGATTTGGAGAGAAGAATTAGAGCAAATGGGGTGAAAATGAATAAGTGATCATGAGTGCAAATCCTTTAGCTCAAGTTCCAAAATATGAAGTGCAGAGTCTACTTCTGCATTAAGTAAAATATAAGAAGAACCAACCATTTGTTTAATGCTCTATCTCATCTTTTATAAAATCAGATTTGATAATGATAAAGGTGAAGTCTATCAAAATCCTATATGGCTTTGGCATTTTAGTTTTTGTCATTCTATTTATAAAGGAACAATTCTTACCCGATGGATGTGGAGGGGGCTTTGGATTTGATTTTCTGGGAAACCTAAAATTCTTTTCAAATATGTGGCTAGCAAGTAGTTTGCAAGAAGGTATTTGTAATTTTATTGAAAGGTTTTGTAAGGTGATCCTAGATTAATGACTAGCTAGGATTTCATACCAATCTAGTTATGGGCATAGGAAAAGACAAAAAAGAACTAACTAGCATGTAATGTGTGAAAGGGTAAAGTAGATTGCTTTTGTGGAGCTTTTAGCAACAAAGTGCCTAAGAAATCATCCCTAGTTTTGATGGTGCCTGCATCTAACTCATGATACCACTCTATTCGGATGTAGAGGTTCTAATATCTAAGGTTGTCAAATTGCCTATGCAAAGCTAAATGATGGACACCCTTTATGGCCTAAGGAAGCACTTAGGTGGCTGCCTAGGGAGAAAAGCACTCAAGGTCTCAATTATGAATGCCTTCAATGGCATACATAAATCATATATGCATATATCACATATGTACTTTTATTTCACAATATATGACATTATAAAACCTTTTTCCACAATAAGTCCGAAGATCAAAATCCACAAGAAGGAGAGACTAATACAATTGGTGCCATGGCAACAACCAGCAAGCTATAAGGCCATAGCCAGGCAGCCAACACAAAGCAAGAAGTAGAAGAAGGAAAAAACAGAGAATAGCGGGAAAGTAGCAGCTGACAGATTGTAGGGCCCTAGCAGACACCCATCAAGAAGGAAAAGAAAAGGAGGTGGAGACGAGCATAACAAAGGCTAGCAAGCAAGATGAAGGGTAAAAACATTAAAAGTAGGGAGAGCGTGGCCAAATGAAGCAGAAACGATGGTAGAAGAAAAGGAGAAGAAGGAGAAGGAGGAGGAGAATTAAGTTAACTTCATTTTATGACTTGTCATTGCGCACTGGGAAGGCTTTTATAGAACATGTTGAATTTAAGTAATCATATGTTATTCACCGGGAAGTCTGAGTAAAATATTCAAGGTTCTCTGGAAGAAGTTGGCTGGTGGGAAACATATGGAGTTAGGTAAATATCCTGCAAATTTATGAAAAGTTTGGATCACAAAAAAAAAAAAAAGCAATATGATGTTTTTGTTGGAGTTATCGATTGTTGTTAGTGGTATACAAGGCTACTTATGGGACCACCTGTAAAGTTTGTGGAGAACTACCTGAGTTGGCCTTTTACTTCTTCTGGGGAATCTTTCTTTCCATTGAACATGTTGGACAGGTGGCTGACTTAATTATAACCTGAGTTTGGTTAACCATTCGTTGTAATCTACACCTTGGGATTTGTGGAAGGCCTCCTATGCTATTATTTGAATTCTTGCATCTTTAACATTCATAAGTTCCACCATTTGTATGCACTTGAAGTTTGGAACTGTTTATAGTTAGATTCTATCTTGTGATCTTTTTGATCATCCACCATATTAAAGATGATGTTTGTAAATTTGGCTCTTATGCATCCAACCTTTTCACTCGGTTTCATTTTATATATATCAGGAACTGATGATGATCTTCCAAATCACCAGATCATTCAGAACTCTAAGGGTGTTCTTTATTCAGGAGCTATGAGAATCTCTTCTGGACCTGTATCTCATGGAACAGATCTAGTAAACATGGAATTTCAAATTCACCGCATGGAGGCTGAGGCATATGGTGCTGTGTTAAGAGCCTTTATTGCTCAATCTGATGTTCTTTCATGGGTACATCCCACTACCTCTATATGCTTCTTTACCATTATACTTAAAAAAGTTCGTAATACATAGATAGAGATATTTACGTGATTATTGCTAAAGTCCATTCTACATATTCCAGTTAAATGTTTGATTATGATTTCTATGTGATTCATTGTGGGAACGTTGACTTTACCCATTATTGTTCCTTTTTCTAATTTATCTCCTGAAAATCTCCTTATAGGGTAAGGAAGGACTCATATCAGAGTTAAGGAAGGAACTCAGGGTTTCTGATGTTGAGCACAGAGAAATTCTTGGAAAAATCAATTCAGATGATTCAATCAAGTCCATAAGGTGGGGTTATTTTATTATGGTCTCATTTTTCCACATATATGACAGAATTATGGAGTTCTGAGTAATGATAGCTTCTCCATGTTGGTTTCTTGAGTGAATCTTTCAACTGAACTAACCAGGGAATTGCGTAAGAATGCTGATGCTCAAGTGACAACAATGAATGCTTCTAGTTTTGATCCAAATTCCATCAGTCATATATCTCGGAAAAAGTTAAAACCTGGGCATATGACTGTTTCATTATCCCCAAAATACCCACCCCATGCTCAACCCTCACCAACAGCTGCTCCTTCTTCGTTGGCAGTAAGTACCAGTGCATTTGTGAGACTTCTGAATTGTTTTTACACTTCCTGTTTCTCTGTCTCGATTTTGCCTTTGGTGTTTAATTGGAATGCAACTTTCCTACAGAAAATATAAAATTTGATATAGCTTGCATAATGTGCATAACCTGTGTCCTCTGCATAAAACTTTCTGTTTCACTAAGGGCATTTGAATGCTGAGGAGTCATGAGGAGATTTGGAATGACAGAGTTATCGTGGACATGTGGAGTTGAGTAATTGAAAACTGTTAACATGTTATGGTTGTGTTGAAAATGGATGAGAATTAGATGCAGATACCGGATTTCATATATATATGGAACATAAACATACAGGGGTTTTCCTAAGAAGACTAGGATAAAAGTTGTGTGATGGAATCAAATGCGGGGAAGACCACCAACTCTGCGTTCTATATTGCTTTTTGGTCATGGAGTTGCTGAGTTTCTCATGGGCTTATCATCGAACGAATTTGAATTTATTATACCATGTTATCGATGATAGAATGGGAACTCTGGGGTCACGTCTCCATCTTTTCAAGTACCACTCCACATGGGCCCCATGCTTCCTTCAATTTCAGCTTTTAGTGTTTTTCTTTTAATCTTTTTATTTTATAAATGAGAGATCTTTTAGTTTCATTCTTTTTTTTTTTTTTTTTTTTGCTGGAATACTTAACCATGGCCCTAGCCCTTCCACTCCTACATTCCCATTTTTTCAATTTTTTTATTATTTTTCCTAGAGACTCCATCCTGTTTCATGTTTCTCTTTCATTCCAGCCAGGCATATGAATTGCATGTGGTTAATTCTAGTCTATCTGATTCATTGACATGATCTGCTAGCAGAGGATCCCCTTCCCCAAAAATTGATTCTATCAAAGTTGTTGTTAATTCGTCCTCTGTATTTATACTTTCAGTTTTCACGTGTTGTTATCAAAATATGTAGCAAATGTGGAGTTGGAGTTTCAAATCCTACTTTAGGACATGCTCTTTTATACATGATAGCTATGTTTCAATGAGCGAGCAAGTTAGAACTTATTGAATCTTAATTTGACTTTGTTGTGCTCCAATTTCAGAAATGCATCTAGTGTCATGATCAAGATTTACTAGAACTTGGTATATACGTTTCAATTATCTTGTGAAATGACATTTTTTCAGTGCCTTTAGCTTTTTTTTTTTCCTTTCATTCTTCTATTGGATTTCCTGTTTCTTGTAGCAAGATGTTCAGCTTTAGTAGAATACACTGATACTTGTTTCTGATGGTAATGTCGTTGAGTTTTTGTGATATTTCTTAAGCTTAAATGCATATCATGCATTTTTGGTGTCAATATGTAGGGTATGGACATAGGGGAAAGAACTAATATAGATGGTGGGGATATATGCACCAAATATTTAAGGTAGCTTATTAGGGAAAGGGGCTGTACTGTGTTTTGGGGGATTGGGACAGAGGAGGGGTAAGTGACATAGAATCTGTAAGGCCAAGTAGCCCACTCTAAAAGGTTGATAAGATTATTGGTTGATTTATTTACTAAAATATTTAAGCACATGCTTAAAGAAAGAAGTAGCAGTGTAAGCAAAGGCATTCACACTCTTAGGTAGCAAGGCCTTACCCTGAGATATATTTTATATTTGATTTCAACTGCAGGGAAGAAATTTTTCAGGAAAAAAAATAAGAACAATGCATTAAGAAAATCATGAAGTTTACGGTGCTTGGATTTAGTCACTATACAGAACTATATTAGAGTAGGATAAAAGTTTGTGTTAACCAAACATGGATATCTTGTTGAAAGTTCTTTCTTTTCCTTTTCTATCTTCATGTTTGTGTAACCATAATTTTGGCCTTTTAATTTTTGGGTGGATGACAAAAGTTCATAATAAATTCAACATGTTTTAGATCCAACTACACTCTCAACATATCATTTTTGGAATATATCTGTTTATTTTTTGAAACTTCTTCATTTAATTAAATTCTTGACTATATAGAAAGTTCTATTTAACAGAAGCTCTGAGGTGTTTGAAATTGTCTTTTGTGTCTTGGGACTATAATGCAATTGAATAAGTTCTCTTTATGATCTTTTTTGTATTCATATTATTTTAGATGTTCGAAGATGTTTTGAGATAGCAAAAGAGTTATATTTTTGAGATTTAAATATTGCATATTCAATTCCTACATCTTTATGACCAGACACATGCTAGAGAAGACCACTGGAGTGACAAAGCATCTGTATTCTCCCCTAAAGGGGATGTTGGACAAGCTCTAACACCTGTTCATCAAAGGCAGGCACCAAGCACTGGGAAAGCTAGAGGCTCACTCATTGTCCAGACCTCCAAGAAGGGTTTTGTTCATTCAGGGGTTGAAAATTTGAAACCTCGATCAGACATAATTGAGATTCTTGCAACAGACCAGCTTATACATGAGGTGAGTGAATAATATCCAACAATAAACGTGAACTTAGCATGGAAAGTTTTCCAGCATGAACATAGTCTTCTGAAGGATTAGGTGTTATTGAGATTGATGCGGCTTATAAGCTTATACATATGGTTAGTGAATGATATCCAATAATAAATGTGAACTTAGCATGGAAAGTTTCCAGCATGATTATAGTGTTTTGAAGGATTAGGTGTATTCTCGAGGAAGAGGGTTCACATGTTTTAGGATGGTCATTTACATTCCAAAATGGATTCTGCACTGTGATTTGGGTAACTGAATTTATTCATTATATATGAAAATCCTACCAAGCATGTAGCATGAGCTTTTTATTTGTTCTTATCTAAAAGTGCTGGTGTTTTCTTTCATTCCACCTATTTGTTTCATAGGTTGAGAGGATTTGCAGCGTAGAGAACCCTGATCCAGCTCAGATAGAGAAGGTGAAAATAATGCTCAGAGTAAGTCAAAACAATTCGAATGTCTCATTTCATATTTTACTTGCTTGCCTGCATGTTCAATTTGAAACTTGGATTTGATTGAGTTTAATTTTAAGAATCGGGCTTTCAGATCCTAATTATACTTATGCAATTCTGGAGTAGGGTCATGAAAGAGCTCTTCTGGAAGCCATCGGAAGACTTGCTGATGTATCAGATGGTAATGAATCAGTAACTAGTATAACCTTGTTACGTTGCTATTTTCTTTGCTGATCAAATTACAAGGGACGATTTTGAATCCCAGATGACTCACCTGATCCTGGACAGCATCGGTACCCTAGTGGAGAGCCAAAGAGGAACGTACGTGGAGTTCATAATGCTGTTTATGAGCAGTTTGATAGGACAAGAAGCTATTACAGTGAAGGATATGGTAAGGACTGCCCAGGAAGAGTGGGAATCCCGTCCATTGATCTGCATGATGATGAGTATGACAAAGGTTGCTGAAATACCATAACATGTGGCTTCATCCGTTTCAGATTGACGTGGATGTGCATCACTGCATCTGAACTTTGAATCATTTGTCTGCTCTCAGGGAATAGTCATATAGTGCGACTTAACTCTTTTCCTCCTTGCTAACTCCATTTGTGTATGCTAGAATTGTCGGGTTCTGTCCTTACGCTCCTGCGTGGCTTTTTGATTCCAAGCCGGTGTCTTCTCCTCATCTCTCTTTTGGAGTTTGTTTTTCTTCTATGGAGGGCTTGAGAATGGAGCCTTCATTCTGTGAAAACAGACTTAGCATAGTGTCAAGTAGATATTTTGGGCTCCCACTCAACCACATGTAGCCCTTTCTTCAGGGGCACTTAACTGCAGTAAATGTAATGTACTTTTGGTATAGTGATGGTTGTTCCAAGTCTTTATTTCGGAACATTTGTATATTGACAGATTGTTACATTACATGATTAACACTGTCAGTTGTATTCAATTTGTGATGCCTAATTTCGCTGAGACTGAAAAGGTGGATGGCATCTTGAATTTGGCAGGGTGCATGGAGAATTTCAGGTTACAGGAAGTTCTGTATTTATGTGAACAGGGAACAAAATTTGGTCAATTTTTTCCTTTGCTACGGGTAAAGCATCACGGATGACAATTGGAAGAACAGTCGTGCTCTCATTTTTTCTGTTGTGTTGTTGTTTATAATTGCAGTCAGTTCAACAGTTGTAGTTCAAACCGTAGTCTGCCGTGGACTATTCCGCACGGGTGGTCCTCTCACAGCAGTGGGCTACGTGGTCAGGGTAGTCCACTCCATCCATGTGCCATTCCATGCGAGGTACTTCATCTCATGAGTTCTATCTTCTTTGACTGCTAAAAAGGTGTGGCATAAATTTTGAGGCCATTATGACATTGAAGGTTGGTGGGGCTTGTTTCAAGAGGATTAAACTTAATCATAAGAGAAAAAGGAACAGTAAATAAAATGTAAAAAGCAGCATGGAAGCATTATAAATACTAGTTATGGATATGTGCAATGCATGTGGAGGGAAAGTATGGATGGTTAGGATCGTTTTTAGAATATGTTAGGGTGAAAATGGATCGGATGTTGGATATTAATTTATCTATATTTATATCTGTTTTTATTTGTCAAATTCAGATCTAGATATGTATATTAAATGTATGTTCTGGATACAAATCATGGATGCAGACTGGACTTCCATATTTTATGGATAACCAAAGATACCATTTTCATAGAAAGCAAATTGAGCCAAAGACATTAATATTATCACTCATTTGAAATATATGAGCTATATAAGGCTAAATAAAATTGTAAACAAAATTAAATATTCAGCCAGATAGTTGTGCACTCTTCATATTTACGTCTGCTTTTCTTTGAAAGATATGAATAACATTTGGATATTAAAGTAGGTGCTTAGTTTACGATCTATGAACAAATCCAGACAGACGTTATCAGATCAATTTTCAACCATGAGATATACACCTACGAAATTAAAATAAAATAGCTTAATTTGAAGGTCTCGGAGTTGAGCAGCATAGTGGCCTCAATATTTTTCCTACATATACAGAAATGGGTACTGTAGAAACATTCATGCAGTGGATATCACTGGCACCATCAACAGCGCAGAAGGGGCTGAGATATGCTTCCCGTTTCCAGTTGTCTTATAATTTTAAAACAACGGATCTGACATGCTAAAAAATATCAGCATCCAATGCAGTGGATTGAATTTGTATGACTAAACCGCCAATTTTAGTATTTTATAGATAATTGGTAGGTTCTAGCTTACAATTCTTTATGATTGAGGTGGGAATGACATTCCAATTCAGATATGCAATGACAATTTTATCTTGAATCCTGCCAGATTTTCACTTTAACGTGAGAAGAAGAATCTGTGTTAATAGAAAGAAAATTCAAAGCAAGAATTGTAAAGATGTAATGTTTACCAGTTCAGAAGTGAAGTTCCAGCTCTTATTATCCTTGACCATTTTTGTTTTAAGTGGTTCTTTTGATCTAGTCCCATTACTTTCTATCACTTTAAGCTTGTTATTTCTGAAAGTTTGATTGTATCATCTGAATGCTTAATTTTTGCTGTCATTGCTAAAAGACCTCAGGCCGATAAACTCTGTACCCCAAATGAAATTCCTATGACATAATTCCTTTCCAATCTAAATTGTTTGCCTAGTTTATAAGTGTTCCTCCTTTAAATCTTGTTTAAGAATCATAATATTTGTACGCAGTACTTTCATTTTAACATCCTCGATGGACACATTCTGGACAGCTCCAACAGAACTTTACCTGGATATTGTTGTTCCTTATCATTCACATATTTTATCAAAGTTTAATGCAGAGGACACACAAACACCGATAGACACATGAATGTGTTCAGGGATGTGATGAGGCCACTCAAGCTGGTGAGTTGGTACGTTTCTTCCAATCCATCAAAGCCCAACTACCCTCCAAATGGTTGACCCCACAAAGGACGGTATGTTTTTGGATGGATCCGGCGGCCTACTGACATCAAGTAAGCTTACGTTTGAGGTTGCGGTTTGGGTCCATCAACTTCCTATCACAGAAAGACAGCTCTGTGGAAAGGATTTGGAGAGACCTGGTGACATACAAATGCGCATGAGGGGAGAATCTTTCATGCGTGTTGGGTCATGGATGGTGTTTGGAACATCCACGCATGCATGATTTGAAATGACAATTTTATACAGATTCTGCTTGGACAGTCTCTATAAGGTTCTAATGTGAGCGGTGCACATACAGAAATTTAACTTGTGTTTTATAAAAACAGTTACTGATTGACACCAAGCAATCTTCATAGGAGTCAAATGGTTCATATGGATGACACCATAGTATCATCAGTTTTCTGGATCAACGATTGTTGATTGAATGCAGGAATTC